>NW_010368042.1:154672-174587 GCF_000414095.1 Morus notabilis | reverse complement strand
ATATATATATATATATAAAGTAACACTAACGCTAACCGACAAAAATAAATAAATAAAGGCAAACTACCCCTAAAAGCGAATTAAAGAAATCAACTTGGAATTTATTCTCTCTTAATTACCGTGAAAGTGGTAGGTTCACTATGTCATGGCTACTGCTGAGCAATATGGTTTTGTTTGGTTTGTTTTCACTTTCAGTATTGCCAGAAAAATTAGAAAATAAAGGAAGGTCCTCATCTCTCGGCTTACCAAACTCCGGTTAATCTTCCATCAAAAATAAAATAAAATAAAATAAAACACCCCGGTTAATCTCCACAATGACATCTAGTCCCTACCACAACAGAATTGAAATGGACATGAGTACAATCACAACGCCTATTTTATAATCATCTTGAATTAATTAGGTGCAAAAGTGGTATTTCTGATATTTGGTACAGCGAAAGCAAGTCATAATACATTCCCGGAATAGACGAACAAAAGAACAAAACGCAATCAAAAGCAACCACTTTTTCCCCCACTAAAGCTACTGGGCATCATGTTTCTTTTGACTAATATATCTTTTTTTAAAAGACGTATAGTTGATAGATTCATAATCATAATTCAGAATTATTTTTTATTTATGTACGTTTTTTATGAGAGAAAATACTATAACGAGTAACGAATCATGTCACGAATCTTTAAACCAAACACAAGCTTAACTGCCATACCAGCAATTTTTTTAGGTTATAGACCGACTTAGATAGAGGGAGCATTTTGAACTTTTTCTTTTTTATATATTAAAGAGTGTTTAGAATTGTTTTAATAAATTATGAGGCATTTTAAAATATAATATAAAGATAAGGATATTTATAAAAATAATCTTTTTTTTTTTGTCCGTCTATCCCATAAGATTAGGTTAAATCGCATCAAAATCATATTAATAAATTTGATGGTCCACACCTAGTGATGAAATGGACGGTGATAAAGGATTTAACTACCAATCCATTAATGTGCAATCCATGTCCGACTTATGGCCTTGAAAACAATAGAAAATGATGCTTACCCTTATCCTACTACAATAACAAACCAATACTGAGGAATAGCTTTCTTTAGATAAAGAGCAAAAGAAAAAAGGTCTAAAGTGGTTGATTGATGATAATTCATGTTATAGCTTTATTGGAATCCGATTCGTCCTTTCAAGGAGTTGAAGACCACGTTCTGAGACCCCCCCTTTTCAGCATATGCTTTCTTGCTCTTTTACTCTTCCTCTTTTAACCTTATTATTGGTATTTTTCTCCTTCTTCATCATTGTTGTTATTTAGAGGAGTAGAATGAAAGATTGGGCTGCTCCGCTGATAGCCGCGGCGCTTTTCGCGTTTTTGTGTCCCGGAATGCTCTTCCAAATGCCGGGAAAGGAATCTCCATTCCAATTCATGAACATGCAGACTAATGTGGCCTCCATGTTCGTCCACGCCGTTATCTATGGTTTGTTACTTATTTTGTTTCTTGTTGTTCTTGACCTCCACCTCTATGCTTAGCACTTCAGCACCACCATATTCAAAAAAAAAAAAAAAAAAGAGGGAGAGAGAGAGAGATTCGGTTTAGTTGAAATAGACCTTATCGGTTCTAAGTGTCTTTACAGCTTTTGGTTTTTCACTCTTTCTTGCTGCATGTAATATTAGTTTTTGCCTAAATTTGCTTTGTGCAAATGAGAACATTGTAGTGAAACCAAAAATTGTATTTTTTTTTTTTAATTTTTGTAACTTTTGCAGGATAGTGATACTGCTTCACTTTTTTTTACAAACCCAAAATAAAAAACAATTTTTTTTTTTGTGTGTGTTTGTTAACAATCTTTTAAGTGCTAGCTGCAAAAACAGAATGCTATTTAAAAGACAAATCACTCTGTTTTTATACAGATACCAATCCATATCCAATAAATATCAATCTCTGCCATTGCACAATCTAAGGCCTTGTTTGGCTAGAGAAACAAGAAAGGCTTTGAGGTGTCCATGGAATATTTGATCTTAACTCTCCAAACTCAACCCGGTCTGAGCCTTCTTTATATCTGTTAGGTTGTACGGACACGATTCGCAAATCATTAGACCTGCTAATTAGCTCTTAACTTTTGACAAAGCCTGATCTTAAATAAGCTTGTATTTGTAAAGTTTATTTTACAGATTCTATATATTTTACAAAGCACATATACAAAATGTACCTGCTTTTCCTTTATTCTATGTTATTAGAAAGATAATCCAAAGTTTGTGAAGTGATTTGGTGGATCAAGAGAATTCTAATTAGATTTACAAACAAAGAAAGCCAATCACGGCAAGAATGCTTTTTTCTAGCAGGAAACTAGCTAGATCACTGCTCCAAATAAAAATAAAAAAAATAAAAATAAAAAAACTAGTTATTTCTTGAAAGATGAATCATCGTTTTATCGATACGCAAACAATCCAAGAAAAGCAAAAACGGCAAAAAACCAACCAGACAAGTTTTTGATCAAAGGAGTTGAATTGTGGTGGATTATGAGCCAAGGTACATGTGCACTCCAATGGCTAACAAGAAGATGCATATGAGAGCAAAGTAAAGGACTGAATGCACCAAAATGGAAACTCCACTCGTCTGGAAGTTGCCATACTCGATCATCCGGCTTTTCCCCGGAATCTGGATGAGCAGCCCCGGCGTCAGCAGGATGAACAGAACCACCGCGACGAAAACCGGCCCCCAATCAGACATGGTCTTTGTGCTATTTCTTGCTCTCAATGTTCTTCCCTTTCTTGATCTAAAATGTGGTTTGTAACCTCACTTTAGTCTTTTCTTTTCTCTCCCAATTTGGATTATAAATAAAGGTGAGTGCTTACTTTAGTTGGGGGGAAGGGACAAAGATTGGTGACTAAAAGCGAAGGAAGGTTATGGGATCAAGCTATTCCGATTCACATGTCACATGTCACACCTCATTTTTGCACTATTGCACAAGGAAGCTTCATGTGTAACACTCAAATAGTACACATAATAATAAAACACAAATCTTCTTAACATGCATCCTTATTATTTTTTTCACACTAACAAAAAAATATTTTTGAGCCCGTTTAGTTCACTGATTCGAGTTTTTAATTCGAGTTGAAATGTAATTTTATGTAAGAGCTTTTTACTGTAGTAAAAAAGTTAGATGTAACTGTTTCTGAGAACTTTTTACTGTAACAAAACTCGAATCGGTGAAATGAACGGAGTCGATAATAATTTCAAGGATGAAGGAACAAAAAAAATGACGTCAGTCTTATTAGGACCTATTATTATGTAAGTGATTAAGATTTATTCCATCGGGATGAATCCGATTTTCATTTTTGTGAGCTTAGATAGATCAGAAGTACTTGTTCAGCCCGTTCTAAATAGATTTGCGGTAACCGGTAAGTGTGGAAGAATCAGACTAATTTGTTTGCCTTGTTGTAGTGGGTGAGCATGGAGTGGTACGATGAGCAAGCATTTTGCTTAACTTGGACCTTGAATCATCCCTAATATGATAGACCAGGCCCAAAAGCTAACAAGACATCACCAATGGTCCAATATTTTATTTTAATAGAAAATAGGTCAATATGAAAGCTTAAGAAATTATATAGGTCAATTTTTAGTTATAGAAATTAATAAGTCATAACTTGTCAAGTTATGGTTCATAACCAGATAAGTTATGGACAAACTTGTCAAGTTATGGTTCATAGCCAGACAAGTTATGGATAAAAACTGAAAATAACTTGTCAAGTTATGGTTCATAACCAGCCAAGTTATAGACAAAAACAGTAATTTGGCCTATTTATTAACTTATATAAACTATTGGCCTATTAATTTTAATTCATCTCAAGTCTTGGTCTATTTCCCTCTTTCTCTCTTTATTTTATTTTATCTTTTGCTGAGCAATGGTCCAATATTTTTATGGCATGTTTACTTATCAGGATTGAAGAATGGGAGTGGGGAATGAGAGTTAATCTCATATTTATTTGCTCTTTTTTTATCCTGGAATGGGAGTGAGATTGATGGACCTCACTCAAATTTGAGATTGAGAATTAAGATTGACAATCTCATGCCCCCCCTTGGGATTGAGACTCTCATTCTTAATATTAATATTAATTTACTATCATACCATTATTTTACTTATAAATACATAATTAAAAATAAAATTCAAAAAATAATAAATGCAACATATATTTATTATTTTATTTGCCTAATATTATAATATTAGCATAATTATTTTTACTATTTTTTATTTTTATTTAATTTTTTTTTAAAATTTATTTTTATATTTTAAATAGTTATACAATTTATATTTATTATTTTAGTACTCAATTATTACACTAAATATTTTAATTATGATTAATTTTAATATAATAAGTATACAATATATTTTTTAAATTGAAAATATCAAATTGATTTAAAGGATATATTAGTATTTTTACACTTTTTCATTCTGATTTGGGGTGTAAGTAAATGTATGAATGAGATTTATAATGACTCCGATTCTGAATCCTATCACTAAATAAATAGTTTATTCTGACTCTGATTCTTCACTCCGAATCTTATCCACTATGAATCATGCCCACTATGATTCATGCTTATTCCGATTACGCGTAAGTAACATGCCATTAAAGCAGCTCCAAGCTAAGAAGACCCAACTGCTTTGAAGAAAATCCCCCCAAAATTAAGAAATGTGTCACTATTAACTCATTTGCGCTATCCTCTTTGAATTTTGCCTCTTACTTTAATATTTTAAATATTTTATAAAATCTTATATTGATTGAAATATAGTATAAATCTCAATGCTCTTGTATTAGAGAGACATTGATCCAGATTTCTAGAAAGCACCCATCAAAAGGTCCAATACAGATCACACCGCTATCACATTTACAAATAAGTATATGCCCCGCGTTATGCAATATAACTCCTACCACAAAGTAGCTGAAGAAAAAAAAAAAATTTTTAAAAAAAGAAGAAGCCAAAGCTCCTTTAATATAAATATTTTTCAAACTTCTGAATTTTCGTAAGCATTATCAGTGGTCAAAACCATATAAATAATTGATTAGTTTTTTGCTATCTTGTGATATCAATCTTCTTGTGAGAAATATCTTTTTTTTTTCTCTTTTTTTTTTGGCCGAATAAGAAATATCTTATTTTAAATACTTCACGTGTTTTCGCGAGAAAAGGACTGATGAACAGAAAGAAAAATAATAATTATTATAAATAAGCCGTTTACACTACATAAGGTCGGCGGTTTAGTATTATTGTTGTTTTATATTTTTATCCAACAGGAAGAGGAGAAAAGTTAGCTGACACATTTTCAATAAGATAAAATGATATCTATTTTTTTTTTTTTATGGGAATAAGTTTTGTAACGCCTAATTTAAGTTTTGATAAAAATTTTAAATCTTTGATTTTTTTTTTTCTCTAATCACATTTGTGGCATTGAGTAGAAGCTATTTATCAAAACTAAGATCGTCTAAATAGGCCTCACGCATGCCAAAAGCAGCCCTAAAAAGTTAAAAACAGGCTCATAAGGCCATCTCTAGGAACTCTATAAATTTTAGTAAATTTTTAACTAAAATGTCTAGAAAATTATTTTAATTAATATTTTTTTAGTGAGTCACTCTAATTACATTTCTTATTTTAGCTAAATATAAAATTAAAGCAGCTCCAAGCTAAGAAGACCCAACTGCTTTGAAGAAAATCCCCCCAAAATTAAGAAATGTGTCACTATTAACTCATTTGCGCTATCCTCTTTGAATTTTGCCTCTTACTTTAATATTTTAAATATTTTATAAAATCTTATATTGATTGAAATATAGTATAAATCTCAATGCTCTTGTATTAGAGAGACATTGATCCAGATTTCTAGAAAGCACCCATCAAAAGGTCCAATACAGATCACACCGCTATCACATTTACAAATAAGTATATGCCCCGCGTTATGCAATATAACTCCTACCACAAAGTAGCTGAAGAAAAAAAAAAAATTTTTAAAAAAAGAAGAAGCCAAAGCTCCTTTAATATAAATATTTTTCAAACTTCTGAATTTTCGTAAGCATTATCAGTGGTCAAAACCATATAAATAATTGATTAGTTTTTTGCTATCTTGTGATATCAATCTTCTTGTGAGAAATATCTTTTTTTTTTCTCTTTTTTTTTTGGCCGAATAAGAAATATCTTATTTTAAATACTTCACGTGTTTTCGCGAGAAAAGGACTGATGAACAGAAAGAAAAATAATAATTATTATAAATAAGCCGTTTACACTACATAAGGTCGGCGGTTTAGTATTATTGTTGTTTTATATTTTTATCCAACAGGAAGAGGAGAAAAGTTAGCTGACACATTTTCAATAAGATAAAATGATATCTATTTTTTTTTTTTATGGGAATAAGTTTTGTAACGCCTAATTTAAGTTTTGATAAAAATTTTAAATCTTTGATTTTTTTTTTCTCTAATCACATTTGTGGCATTGAGTAGAAGCTATTTATCAAAACTAAGATCGTCTAAATAGGCCTCACGCATGCCAAAAGCAGCCCTAAAAAGTTAAAAACAGGCTCATAAGGCCATCTCTAGGAACTCTATAAATTTTAGTAAATTTTTAACTAAAATGTCTAGAAAATTATTTTAATTAATATTTTTTTAGTGAGTCACTCTAATTACATTTCTTATTTTAGCTAAATATAAATTATTTTAATATTTATTAAATTTAAATTATAAATAATTTTATTAAATTTATAAAAGAATCTTTGCATTTATTATAATTGAAAGAATAAAATAATATAAAAAATTAAATAGTTAGCCACTTTATATTAGCTATGTTTAGTTAGTGTGATAGACATTTTCTAAAATAACTAATCATTTAGTTAATAATTAGAGTTGAGAAAAGTTAAAAAAAAATTAAATCATTAACCATTTTAATTAAAAACATGAAATGATTAGTATGGTTAGAGTTGCTGTAATATCATGACGCAATACATTCAAATGGAAACTCATGTGTCCTTTTAATTATGAAAAGTGATGAAAGCAATGAGATATACGAGTCGAATTCACTAAAATGAGCTACCTTGTAGAGAGTTTTCCTTCCCTTTTTCCCCTTTCTTCCAATGTTGTTCTCATAGATTAGTCTTCTTTTCTCTTCACTGCTTGTCTTTTAGGAAGAAGCTCACCGTCTTTTAAATGTTTTTAAACGCTCTATAAAATGCACTCTTACTAAGTCGGCAGTAATGACATAAATAATATGTAAAATGATACAAGCTCTTTTGTCGCCACTCTTCAATGTTTGTCCAAAATAAGTCGAATGTGAATGAAGCCCTTTTGTTTTTTGAACAAGTGTGGGAGTGGGATCATAGATACAAATTGACGCGGACATCAGTCCAACACTCAAATATATGTTATGAAGCAACTTGAATATGATCATAACCATTATTAAGACTCCGTTTATTTTATCGATTTGAGTTTAAAATTTGAGTTGGTTACAGTAAAAAGTTTTAAAAAACAGTTAACATTTAATTTTTTTACTATAGTAAAAAGTTCTCACATAAAATCACGTATCAATTCAAATTAAAAACTCGAATCAACAAATTAAACGAGTCTTAATATTACACCAAACTCTGACAGCTTTTATTTTTTCCATCTTTTCCTTTTCAATGGCACGTCATACTCTTTTGCTCTAAATACACACACACACACACATATGTATTTTTAAGGCTAAGACTTTGACATGTCATAATTTATTATTCCATCTGTCCCCAACAAAAACTAGTTGTAATAAAGGAATGTAACAAATATTAGTGTGTGCTTCCTATTAAATGAGGTTGCCTTCGAGTTTGAGCGAAAATACAAGCTGTATATTCTAATGGATAAGATTAGATGTATATAAAACAAAATGTCTTTTCTCTTATTTACATAAAAAAGATAGTATTATCTTGTTGTCAAAATTCAACCGGGATTATTGAATAAAACCTTATTAAAATATCAAGCGGGAACTCATTTCTGACACTACATATGTAATATGAAACTTAGACAGAAATGAGTTAAAAAAAAATACTCCATTGATATTGTGTTCTTTTAGGCTGTTACAATTTAGTTAAATTTTGTTAAATTTGCATATTTTCTTAATTGTACAATTCTAATAGAATTTTTTTTTTTAAAAAACTACCACAAAATTTGCAAATATATATATGTATATATTTGAAATAAAAATCTGAAATCGAGGGACATTTGGAGGGGAAAAATTGAAAAAAAAAAAAAAAAAAAAAAAAAAAAAAAAAGGCATTGTGGATAAGAAGAGGAGAGGAATGAAGAGATATGGATGAATGTGAACATTATAAGATGCTTGCAAAATGTAAATGTGTTGATGGGTCCAAATATGGCCAACAGGGGGGATCTCCAACTTGGTTTTAGTTTAATAAGATATTAATGGAGGAATTAAACAACTATTAAGCTAGATTATAAGTAGCAACTTAAGTACTAGAATCCAAAGAAAGAAAAGGCAATTGAAAAAGGGGTCTTTTCTTGGGACTCCATGATCTAATCTTCCGAAAATTAAGCTAGGAGGGTCCTGTCCAGTGTCCACCCACTGCACGTTTCTCATGAGCTTTTAAAAATAAAATTATTGAGGAAATGACAAAATAGTCTTTTCATTTTTTTTTTGTTGAAAAGAATAGTCTTTTCCGGTCTAAATAAAAAAGTGACAAATTATTATTATTGATTATTATCATTATTTTGTTGGAGTGATGTCAATTTATTTTATAGATGCTTATGCTTGTTAACTTTGATCCTGCAATTATGTTTTTTTTCCTAATTACGGGCAATCGACAACGGTTTCTCTTGAAGGGGAAAAAAGAAAAATGACGAGGATACCTTTTTTATTAGTTGAAACGACAATGATACTCAATTAAAAGTTTGAGAAGAAATCATAGATCCATAAGTTTTCCAACAGTTGATTTCTTTTTTTTTTTAATATACTTTTTAGTTTATATAGTTATTGAGTTTTTTTTTTTACCCCACTGCAATATTTTCTAAATTTAATGGTGCGTTTAGAATTGGTTTTAAATTAATTTTATTTTTTTGTATGAAACTGAAAATGTAAACGTTTTTAATCTCAAGCAGAAATCATTTTTGAAAATGCGTTTAGTAGTTTTATTGAGAGATTATTTTCAGTATAAGAAAAAACTGAAATTCTATTTGGTTATACATTTTTAAAAACATCTAATAGTATTTTAAAGAATAAATTAAATAGTTAATAAAATCTCAAATCAGTTATAATAGTAACTAAATCTTATTTACAGTACTTTCTTATAACAAATACAATTGAGAGGGCATTTTAATAATTTTGCATAATAGTTCTAAATCTGATTTTAAGTCCCAAACATCCCATTATGTTCAGATCATGACCCACCCCTATCGATGGGTGGCTGGGGGTCTACATAGGTGATTCTGGATCAGACTGTCATGATTCCAGTCGTGAAGGAGGCAGTCAAGAATTGAAAACTGCAGATCAGAGGAAGATTAGAGGAGGCGTTCAAGATCGGAGGCGGAAGAGAATAGAAGATCGTGAATCGGTGGAGGAGGAAATCATGGGCAGAGATGGGTTCCGAGCTTTTTGTCATCGTCGTGGGTCAGCCAGAGGTTCTCATTGCTGTTGGTGGTTCTCATCGTCATCGGTGGGCTCTTGAGCTTTTCGTCGTTGTGGGTCAGCAGGAATTCACCGCCCCAAGGACAGGAACCGTATGACGCGACGGTGACAAATTCGCTGGAGAGAGAGACGGCGGGGTTGTAGTCGGTGGATCCTTAAGGCGTTAGCCTGGTGATGATGATTTCATCAGGATTGTAATCTCCATTAATTAGAGAAGTGGAGTACAAAGCGGACCAGCATTCTCAGAAGAGTAAGGGAGGAAAAAATGGAAATGCAGAAATGAAAACGAAAAAAAAGCGTTTTCAATCTCTTCCTCATATTACACTAAATCAAAAACCGGGTTTATTTCCGTTTTCTATCATTCATTTAGGCCAAATAATGTTTCTGTTCTCGGTTTTATTTTTTCTTCTTAAAAAACGTGAAAATTGTTTTCAAAACTGATACCAAACGGGCACTTTCCAAGTTCTTCCTACAAAGAAGAGAATTCGATGTATAATTATTTTTTAGAAAATAGTACCGTTAGTTAAATATCAGAGAAGATAAAAAAATTACAATAAATGCTATTGGTGTAGGAATTTTCTACAATCAAATCCGATTCTCTGTTCTCATTTATCCTTAAGCTATTTATTTTTGTCATACCATGTCATGCTTTACTAGGACAGGTTTAATTAACAAAACATGTTTACACCTGGAAGAGAGAGAGAGAGAGAGAGAGAGAGAGAGAGAGAGAGAGAGAGAGAGAGAGAGAGAGAGAGAGAGGACAGGTTTAATTAACAAAACATGTTTACACCTGGAAGAGAGAGAGAGAGGACAGGTTTAATTAACAAAACATGTTTACACCTGGAAGAGAGAGAGAGAGAGAGAGAGAGGACAGGTTTAATTAACAAAACATGTTTACACCTGGAAGAGAGAGAGAGAAGAGAGAGAGGACAGGTTTAATTAACAACATGTTTACACCTGGAAGAGAGAGAGAGAGAGGACAGGTTTAATTAACAAAACATGTTTACACCTGGAAGAGAGAGAGAGAGAGGACAGGTTTAATTAACAAAACATGTTTACACCTGGAAGATAGTACTGCTTGGGCATTAGTTTGTTGCGGACTAATAATCACGTTTAGTGGTATTACTACTAAATATGATGCTAATAATTTATTATAAGAACTAATTAAGGACTTCTCCCTTCAAATTGGTTTTGTGGGCAGTAGTAGTGGCTATATTTTATTTTCATTTTCTTTATATATATATACACTTTTTAGTGCTGAGTAGTGAGTTGTGGATCTAATATGATGTTTTTGACAGTTTTTCTTTTTCCCCTTTTCTTTCCTTTTTTTTTAAAGGAAATCTGGGAAGAATTTGGCATACATGCATTTATATAGAATATAATATTGGGAAATTATCCAGCAAAAATAAATAAATAAAAATATAGCATTTTAGCATTCACAACCTTTTATTTTACGTAACTTCGAAAAGGTTACATTGTATGTATGGTGATTGGTGATTGGCTCCAACGACGCCGTACATGTAAACTTAACCATAAAATAGAAAAAGAAAAAGAAAAAAAAAAGTGTGTCGTTGTACGTTTTAATTTTTCTTCAATTATGTCAGATTGAGTTGAGTGCAAGTATAAAAAATTTGCGCATGAAATTGACCAAATTGACGAGAGCATCGGCAGGAAGGAAGCTATTGGCAGGATTTAGATATGAACAATGGACAGTATATACTAAAATCTGAATCAAAATTCCAAGTGGGTTGAGGATTAACTTATTGTTAGCAATTTAAAAATTGTAATCATATCCAACAAGATAAAAAAAAAGGAAGTTCACAATTCTAATTCGAAATCTTTTCGGTAAATCTCTTTTTATATTTAATCAAAATCACATCAGATTAAAAATATATAAAAGAAATAATTTTTATATAAATTTAACGGCTGAAAAATATAAAACTACTAATATTTTTTTTTTCTAATTTTATCAGAAAAGTCCGCTCTAATTATAACTGTTGTGTAGGAAAATGTGATGGACACCTGGACCAACGGCGCCACGACACGTGGCTATACTTGCTTTCCACCGAGCACCCAACCCTCAACGCTTCGTTTCCCTCACGATCAGCTATAGAGCCCGAAGGTGAAGTCCATGATTAGGGCGACGACCCCATGAGACGTCGACGGTTGATTCCGCCTGGGTCGACACGACAAAATCCCTCGACAGCAGAAGAGATCACTAGAAGGGGCGAGAAAGGTTAAACAACCACTGACGACGAGGGGAACGTCCTTTTTCGACATAATGGGTTACATGCAAAGATAAGAGAGCTCTGACAGCATTTATTGCAAGTTTACAAACCCCCCCCCCCCCCAAGGGGACAGAAAAGCATTACGGAGACTCACAGAGCGTAATAGAAGACTAATTGGTTGAGTGAACAGTACTGATTAGTGGGCTATGTCTGGGCCTAGAGCACTTGAGTGTTCCTACCTACGAAGGAAACCCACCCAGCGAAGGCAGTCCGAGTATAAAAGAAGAAGGACCCCAATGGGGAAGGGGGCCAGAAAAAATTCTAAAAGAAAAAAGAACGAGGGAGAGAGAGAGATAGCATTCATTGTAAACTACGATCTCTACCAAAGAAATATAATATATACAGTGGATGTAGCTCTAATATTATAGAGTGAACCACTATAAAATTCTTCCTGCTCATTTACATACAGTTGGTTCAAACACAAAAATACTTAAATCAAACTAGAATCCACACTTTCATTAACCCCACAAGCCGGTAATCCTAAGGGTAACTTCAAGGTATTCCGGCGGGTTTATTGTTGACGAAATCTAACCGTCAACAATTGGCGACTCCACTGGGGATCGGAAGCGTTTGACCCCCAAAAGTATAGCTACAAACATCCGTCCACCCAAAGAATAGCGGGATGGAAGGAGATTTACGCCCAGACGGAAATGGAGTCCCACCTCCCGACATACCACGGCCGGATCCGATGCAGATGCAAGCCCAAATAGCCACTTTGACCGAGTTGGTACGAGGGCTAGTAACCGTGGTTGAACGATTATATGGAAGGAACTCCATGCCGCCACTAGAGGATGCCCCAATATCACAGGGACCTGCCATGATGGAAAACCCAAATCACGGTAACCGCCCGCACATCCAAGAAGGGACCGGGGAAAGCGAGGACCATCAGGGCCCTCCTAGGCCTCGACCCTCCCATTCCTCCGGCAGCCGGTTGAGAGCCGCTGGGATCCGAGCCATCGAGGAACTGCCCCAAAATCCCGGAGGAAACCGGCCAGGAGACTCAGGGTCGGTGCAGGCGGGCGGTCAGGCTAGAGGGGGGGCCCTCGCTCAAAAGGCGGGAGCGCCGGGAGCTGCTGGTTCAGTTGTATCAACAGAAGAGGCGCGGACCCTTATGGAACGCATGGCCAACCTGGAAAGAAGACTAACTGGGGACGTCGCAGGGCTGAGAAAGAACATCGGGCGGGTGGCCGAGGTGGTGAACGTCGACATTATGCCCAGTCGTACGCATGACCATCCATTCACCGCGGAGATGATGGCACCTCATCTCCCCTATAAATACAGGTCGCCATCGATTCCGCCTTACGATGGACGAGGAGATCCCGACGACCATTTAGAAATGTACACGGGGCACATGCTCTTGCACGGATACGCCGAGGAGATCATGTACCGAGCCTTTCGGAACCACCTGACAGACTCTGCCCGAAGATGGTTCCGAACGCTGAAGCCAAACTCTATCTCCAGCTGGGATGAACTAAAGGAAGCATTTTCCCTCCAGTTCATCGGGGTTAAAAAATACATACCCCCGAAGCAGAACCTAACGACGATATATCAAAAGTCAAATGAAACGTTAAGGGAGTGGCTCGCCAGATACGGCAAGGCCGTCGCCGCTACAATGGATATCACGGACAGGGAAGCCCTGATGGGAGCATTATCCAGTATGAAGAAGATAACTCCCTTCAAAAGGGAACTAAACCGAAAACCCCCTTCCAGCTACAAAGAGTTCCTTACAAGGGCGCAAGGATACATCAATGCTGAAGAAGCGGATGCCAACGACCCCGATCATAGGTCCAATAAAGGTAAAGGAGCCGAGCAGGGGTCGGCATCATCAAAGCAAGACGGGAAGAAGCGTCGAGGAGGAGGAAATGGAGACAAACAACCGATCCCGACGCAAGGAGCGCTGGAGGCCAAGAAGCGAAGACAGGAGGATACCCGCAGGCCTCGACTGTTTCAGAAATACGACACCTACCATGAACTGACAGTAGGCGTCGAGGAGATCTTCAACCAGATCGACCGAGGAAACTTGCTGCGTCGACCTGGACCAATGAAGTCGGATCCTAACCAAAGGAACCAGAAGAAATTCTGTAGGTTCCATGGCGAGGTCGGCCACCACACGAATGATTGCGCTGACCTCAAAGATGAAATCGAAAGAATAATCCGCGAGGGAAGGCTGCAGGAATTCAGGGCCGAACGAAGACCCCGCAACAACGGCCATGGCAGGCAAAATGACGGTCGACGCCGAGAGGAGAACCACCGCTCGGAAGATCGGGAACCAGTCGGCGTCATACGAACGATCCTCGGCGGCCCCTACATAGGAGGAGACACGCGGAGGTCGCAGAAGGACTACGCCCACGAGGCTAAGGGGGTATACCAGGAAAGGTTCTGGAACGTCTCCGCCGTAAAAATCCTGAGGCAAAGCCGCACTGACGTGGCCTTCAATGAGGATGACGCCAGCGGAGTCCATTTCCCCCACAACGACGCACTGGTGGTGGAAGCAGTGATCAGAAACCACACCGTATGTCGAATCTTGGTGGACAATGGAAGTTCGGTGGACCTCCTGTATTCCGACTGCTTGGAAAAAATGGGAATCCACGAGGGGCAGTTGGAAAGAACCACCAGGTCGCTGTACGGGTTCACGGGAGACTCCGTCATTCCTCAAGGCACTATCCGACTACCTATAACAGCCGGAGAAAAACCCCGACAGGCAACAACGATGGCCAACTTTGTGGTCATCAAAGGAGGTTCCCAATACAACGCAGTAATCGGGAGACCAACCCTCCAGGCATTAAAAGCAATAACCTCCGTCTACCACCAAAAGGTCAAATTCCCCACCCCAAACGGCGTAGGAGAAATTAAGAGCAACCAGTACGAAGCCAGGGTTGCATACTCTGATGCCTTTCGCGGATATGACCAGCCGGGAATACAGGAAACGAGGATGGTTCAACAAGGTCTCGTTGAGGATATAGACCCCCGGGTCCAAGAGGAAATTACTTAGTCTCAGCCCGTCGAACAGTTGGAAGAGATCCAGATTAACGAAAGCGGAACCACCAAAATACTAAAAATAGGTTCGGACTTGACCCCACCACTCAAAAGCAGGATTGAAAATTTCCTCAGGCAGAACCTAGATGTCTTCGCCTGGAGTCACTCCAACATAGAGGGGATCGACCCCAAAGTAATGAGTCATTCCCTAAACGTCGACCCCATGTATCCTCCCAAACGCCAAAAACGGTGACCAATGAACCCTGAGAGGTACGAAGCGCTGAAGGAAGAGGTCGACAAGTTAGTCAACAATGGATTTATCCGGGAGGCGCATTATCCACGTTGGGTATCTAATCCTGTCTTGGTAATCAAACCCAACGGGAACTGGAGAACATGCGTCGACTTCAGCGACCTCAACAAAGCATGCCCAAAGGACGGCTTCCCACTCCCTCGAGTAGATCAAATGGTCGACGCCACGGCGGGGCACGAAATGCTAAGCTTCATGGACGCTTACTCCGGATACAATCAAATCCCCATGCATCCAGCCGATGAAGAGCACACATCTTTCATAACCGATAGGGGTCTCTACTGCTACAAAGTAATGCCTTTCGGCCTAAAGAATGCAGGGGCTACTTATCAAAGGCTAGTGAATAAAATGTTCGCTCAACAAATCGGTAAAACGATGGAGGTCTACGTCGACGACATGCTCGTAAAAAGTGCCAGGGCCAGCCATCACGTTGATCATTTGGGAGAAATGTTCGGCATATTGAGAAAATACCGCATGAAACTTAATCCCCAGAAATGCGCCTTCGGAGTCGGGTCGGGAAAGTTTCTCGGGTTTATGGTCAGTAACCGCGAAATTGAGGCCAACCCTGAGAAGATCAAAGCTCTGCAAGATATGCGGTCACCAACAAAACCAAAAGAGGTGCAAAGATTGACAGGTTGTGTCGCCGCCTTAAATAGATTCATATTGAAAGCCATTGACAAGTGTGTCCCTTTCTTCGACGCTTTGAGAGGAAACAAACACTTCGAATGGACACCACAGTACGAGGAGGCCTTCTAAAAACTGAAGGAGCATTTGGGCAAACCTCTAATTTTGTCAAAACCAAACGATGACGAAGAGCTCAGCCTATACCTCTCCGTGTCCCAACACGCCGTGAGCTCCGTACTAATAAAGGAAGAAGGGAATGTACAATTGCCGATCTACTATGTGAGTAAAAGACTCATCGACGCCGAGTCGAGATATAGCGAAATGGAACGTCTAGCCCTCGCCTTGATGATAGCTTCGAGAAAGCTTAGGCACTACTTCCAATCCCACACGATACGAGTTCTCACAAACCACCCGTTGAGACAGGCCTTACAAAAGCCGGAAAATTAGCCCCGAAGGCCACAAGATTACCTCGGCGGTACGGTTCAAATTTAGAGCATCAAATAATGAGGCAGAATACGAAGCCCTAATTGCGGGACTCCGTTTAGCAAACCACTTAAAGGTCGAGAGAATCAGCGTCTACAGCAACTCCCAGCTAGTCGTCGCACAAATAAAGGAGGAATATCAAGCGCGCGGCGAAAGAATGGGGGCATATCTAAGAAAGGTAAAAGAGGAGCTCGTTAAATACAAAAACTACGAGGTACTCCAGATCCCGCGAGCCGAAAATGCAAACGCGGATGCACTGGCAAAGCTGGCTTCGTCAAAAGATGCCGACACACTAGGCGTTGTCCCCATTGAAGAATTGGAACGGCCGACCATCGAGGAGCGCGCCGAGGCATTTAGTGTCCAAGAGGGAGAAAATTGGATGACACCACTAATACGGTACCTAATGGACACTCAGTTGCCGAATAGCAAAAACGAGGCCCGACGGATTAGGTATAGAGCCGCCAGGTACTTATTATACGATGGCCTGCTCTACCGACGAGGCTACTCAACACCTCTACAACGGTGCCTAGATGACGCCGATGCCCAGACGGTCCTCCAAGAAATACATGAAGGGATCTGTGGCAATCATTCCGGGGGACAATCTTTAGCGCTAAAGGTTTTGAGGCAAGGATACTACTGGCCCACACTCAAAAAGGATGCTTTCCAGTACACCCGACGATGCGATAAATGTCAAAGGTATGCCACGATTCCTAGGGCACCCCCGGAAAAGCTAACTTCCATTCTCAGTCCATGGCCCTTCGCCAAGTGGGGGATTGACCTGATCGGGCCATTGCATCCTGCAGCTGGGGGGTTGAAATTCGCGATCGTTGCGGTAGACTATTACACGAAGTGGGCAGAGGCCAAGGCCCTAACCACTACCACGGAAGCAACCTGCACCAAATTCATGTGGGACCACATCGTATGCAGGTTTGGGGTTCCTCACTCGATAGTGTCCGACAACGGGAAGTAGTTCGACAACGCCGCAACACGCAAATTTTGTGACAGTTTGGGCATCCGAAAAGACTTCTCGGCACCAATCCACCCACAGTCAAATGGGCAAGTCGAGGCCATCAATAAAATACTCAAGTATACCCTAAAGAAGAGACTCGATGACCTAAAAGGGAGATGGGCCGAGGAGCTTCCCAAGGTTTTGTGGGCATATAGAACAACAAGCCGAACTACGACAGGAGAAACACCTTTCTCCATGGCATACGGTGTCGAGGCGGTACTCCCCATAGAAATCAAAACGCCGACCCTAAGAACTGTTGTCCATAACGACGAGGATAACACGGAGGGCATGAACGGAGAACTCGATTTATTGGAAGAAAAGCGACTCGACTCCCAATTACGTCTCGCCGCTTATCAGCAACGGACGGCGCGATATTATAATAAGAAAGTCCAGAAAAGAAGGTTCATCCCGGGAGACCTAGTATTAAAAAGGGTGACACAAAGCACGAAACCCAAGAATACTGGTCCCTTGGGCCCAACTTGGGAAGGACCCTATCGCATAAGGAAAGTGCTACGACCTGGCACTTACGTATTAGAAAACCTCGACGGCAAAAAGGTTCAACACCCATGGAATGCTGAGCAACTAAGGTTGTACTACCAATAAATGTATGAAGTTGTTATGCGTTTTTTATTACACATTCTTTGCAAATATAGTAAATTGATATGTTTTCAGCGTGAGATAAATTGACCCCGTAATAACGTGTCGGCTTAAAAGAAAACTCAAGGGTGTATTTAACAGACGCGGGGGGAATAAAGGCGCTCAAAACACTTAGTGAAATTCTAAGGAATTTCCTAAGACAACGACCCAAAGGGATAAGCTCGACGTCAAATCCTCCAAGGAGGAAAGACATAATACTTAGTGAAATTCTAAGAAATTTCCTAAGACGACGACCCAAAGGAATAAGCTCGACGTCAAATCCTCCAAGGAGAAAGACGACACTTAGTAAATTCCAAGGAATTTTTGAAAGAGAAACAGAAAGGAAATCAATGATTATGAATCAAGGTATGAACAAAACCCATTGCCTTTATATAGAAATACGGGTAATATAAAAATTGTTCAAAAAAAAAAGGGGTGATAGAAGATAGTTCCTTAAGCATCGTCGCCACCATCCGCTGGCTCCTCGCCGCCACTAAGGAAGGGAGCGTTCTCTTCATCGCCACCAGGAGGGGGCAATTCCTCGTCGCCAGCAGGAGGAGGCGAGTTATAGAGGAAGCCCAAGTCCCAATCAGGACGCTCTTTTTTTATCAGATCAATAATTTACTGACCCGCCGACTGGAAATCATTATTGCGGATGTCAAAGAGCTCTTGAGAAGCCTTGAACTCCTCAATGATCTGCGCCCGTCTGGCGTTGAAGGTTGCCTCGGCCTCCATCTTCCCGTCGACCTTCCCCTCGGAATACCGATTCTCGGCATCCACGATCGCCCCGGCCAATTTCTTTTCAGATTCGTCAGCCCGTCGAGTAAGCTTTGCGACTTCAGCCCTCAACTTGGTTACAATTCCCGTCCGTAATCTTCCCCCCCAGGATCAATATGCGTTCTCTTGGTCCCGGGGGAGCGCGGACATCAGGAATGGGCACTACCGGTGTCCAGGTCTTATCGATCGACGCCTGGCTAGGGGCCGACTCCTCAGTACGCCTCCTCTTGTGCCTGCTCTTTTTGTCCTTCGGTGCAGGACAAGAATAGCCGGCCTTCTCCTTCCCCTTCGTCGAAGGCTGTTGGCCTGACAGGGGCAGCGGAACGGACGGCGGCTGTTGGCTCGGCACCTGTTGTTGGCTTGGCGCCGGCCGTTGGCCCCCAGGAAGCTGGATTCTCAAAGATGCCATCTCTAGCAAGAAAAAGAGGGTACCGTCAGCATTAGGAAAACACGAATCTTAATTCAACAAGGCGTCGAGAGAAGTAATTACCCTCATCGCTTAAATGGAAATACGAACGAACGGCGTCGAGATCCGAAGGGTTTGGAAGGTCAAGAATTAGGCCCGCAGTACGAAGGTTCTCCTTGGTCAAGAGCGTGTCGATGTGGCGAACTTCCGACGAGTAGGAAAAAGCTTCCTCGATCCTCGCCAAGCTGTTTCCAGAAAACTTTGGCCGATCCTGGTTAACTGCAACACAGAGGACTCCTCGTCAACATGTGAAAAGGGGGGTCAGGTCAGATAAAGAGAGAATTGAGGGGCTTACTCATATTTCCAAACGCCGCCTGCACCAGCCTTCGGCGGGGCTGGCGGTCGTTGGGATGGAAGTTAAAAGGCCCATGAATCATGAAAAACATGGGCTTCCACCCATGTGACGACGAAGGGATGCCCAGAATAAGCTTCCCAAACCTGGGTTGAGCCCTCCCATGGCCACTCAGAAAGTACCACCCATCGCACTTGGCGACGTGGCACAATTTGTACATGAATCGGAACTCGTCCAGTGGGAGTTCCATGTCGAACTTCTGGTTCCATAGAATCCAGGCTCCCGCAAAGCAGTACCAAAAGTTCGGCGCCAATTGGGCAGGAGAGATGCCGTAAAAATGGCAATAATCTTTTCCAAATGGATGAATTGGGAGAGTCATCCCTGTAGTTACCGCTCTTGTGTGACCGGAAGGGTATCCGGTCGGCGGCAT
>NW_010368042.1:153310-154582 GCF_000414095.1 Morus notabilis | reverse complement strand
TCTATCATTCGGTCGACGCTACCGAATTCACTGCCGAGATCGTCACCCGGCTCAAAACTTCCCTCGACATCCTCGATATCCTTAAGCACAGAGCTGACACCGGAAGACGAAGAGGTCCATGAGATCTCTACCACCGAAGGAGGGTCAGAACGGATGACAGAAAGAAAATCCTCTCGACTGGGTGAACTTTGGGCCATTGTTCTGGTAATAACAAGGACAAAAAGCTAAGTTAAAACCTTAACGTCGGGAGAATAAATGGCGACTACTCTAAGCGACGACTGGTTAGCGTCGACCATTCATACAAGAATGGTAACGACGAGTGTTCATAGGAACCGCGGGTTCCCCAGAACCCAGAAACCAAAGACAAACAGACAAGAAATGCGCGTATATAAAAGCCAGGTCATCCAGTACGACAGAATACAACAAAGTAAAGTCTCTTTAACTAAATGTTTATTCTCGTTTTTTGCATATATGTTTACACATTCCTGGTACACAATGGGGGAAACCCCGCGAGTACGCAAAGAGAGAAAGGATCCAAGAACTTACCGGTGAAGCAGTAAACTCGGGACGACCTCGTAGTACACCTCAGAGAACGGGAAGGACGAAGGCAGAAGTTCAGCAAAGCAGGGTTCTGACAAAAGTACGGATGTCCCGGCAAAGCAGCGGCAAGAAGTTTTTTGAAGTTTCGAAGAAGGAAAAAATGATCCTCGGGTCCATGGAGAGTATTTAAAGAGTCGGGAGAAAAGACTCCCCCAACCGTCGGATGAAGACCCCGAAAAGACCAACGGCCAGGGATCACTATCCGTATCTGACGGTAAGAGGAAGGGCGGAAAATTGAAAAGACGCGGATCCGACGATCTATATTCATTTTCTTGAAACACGGATACTCATCATTATGCCAGATCAATCGACGCGACGGTTATACACCCAAGGCACCCAGGCCATCATTGCGGACGGAGGTTCGGGACCGATTTCCCACACCCGAAGCACTGAAAGGACAAACTGAACCTAGAGCTCGAGGCCGCCTAAAAAAAAAAAAGGAGCCCTCGACCTGGGGGGTGGCTGTTGTGTGAGAAAATGTGATGGACACCTAGACCAACTGCGCCACGACACGTGGCTATACTTGCTTTCCACCGAGCACCCAACCCTCGACGCTTCGTTTCCCTCACGATCAGCTATAGAGCCCGAAGAAAGTCCATGAGATTAGGGCGACGACCCCATGAGACGTCGACGGTTGATTCCGCCTGGGTCGACACGACAAAATCCCTCGAC
>NW_010368042.1:124929-148845 GCF_000414095.1 Morus notabilis | reverse complement strand
ATTCTCGTTTTCTGCATATATGTTTACATATTCCTGGTACACAACGGGGGAAACCCCGTGAGTACGCAAAGAGAGAAAGGATCCAGGAACTTACCGGTGAAGAAGTAAACTCGGGACGGCTTCGTAGTACACCTCGGAGAACGGGAATGACGAAGGCGGAAGTTCAGCAAAGCAGGGTTCCGGCAAAAGTACGGATGTCCCGGCAAAGCAGCGGCAAGAAGTTTTTTTGAAGTTTCGAAGAAGGAAAAAATGATCCTCAGGTCCATGGAGAGTATTTAAAGAGTCGGGAAAAAAGACCCCCCCCAACCGTCGGATGAAGACCCCGAAAAAACCAACGGCCAGGGATCACTCTCCGTATCTGACGGAAAGGGAAAGGGCGGAAAATTGAAAAGATGCGGATCCGACGATCTATATTCATTTTCTTGAAACACGGATACTCATCATTATGCCAGATCAATCGACGCGACGGTTATACACCCAAGGCACCCAGGCCATCATTGCGGACGGAGGTTCGGGACCGATTTCCCACACCCGAAGCACTGAAAGGTGAAACGGCTAGCTAAAGTAGGGTCACGTAAATAAACTTTCATACGTATTTCAACACCTACAGCAACATATATATCATTAACGTTACTGTTGTGTGGGAAAATGTGATGTACACCTAGACCAACGGCGCCACGATACGTGGCTATACTTGCTTTCTGCCGAGCACCCAACCCTCGACGCTTCGTTTCCCTCACGATCAGCTATAGAGCCCGAAGATGAAGTCCATGATTAGGGCGACGACCCCATGAGACGTCGACGGTTGATTCCGCCTGGGTCGACACGACAAAATCCCTCGACAGCAGAAGAGATCACTAGAAAGGGCGAGAAAGGTTAAACAACCACTGACGACGAGGGGAACGTCCTTTTTCGACATAATGGGTTACATGCAAAGATAAGAGAGGTCTGACAGCATTTATTGCAAGTTTACAAACCGCACCCCCCAGGGGACAGAAAAGCATTACGGAGACTCACAGAGCCGTAATAGAAGACTAATTGGTTGAGTGAACAGTACTGATTAGTGGGCTATGTCTGGTCCTAGAGCACTTGAGTGTTCCTACCTACGAAGGAAACCCACCCAGCGAAGGCAGTCCAAGTATAAAAGAAGAAGGACCCCAAGAGGGAAGGGGGCCAGAAAAAATTCTAAAAGAAAAAAGAACGAGAGAGAGAGAGATAGCATTCATTGTAAACTACGATCTCTACCAATGAAATATAATATATACAGTGGATGTAGCTCTAATATTATAGAGTGAACCACTATAAAATTCTTCCTGCTCATTTACATACAGTTGGTTCAAACACAAAAATACTTAAATCAAACTAGAATCCACACTTTCATTAACCCCACAAGCCGGTAATCCTAATGGTAACTTCAAGGTATTCCGGCGGGTTTATTGTTGACGAAATCTAACCGTCAACAATAACAAACAAAACAAATGTGTAGATGATCTGGTCACTAGATTTTGAAATAATAAAATTTAACCCACCAGCTTAGCAAATTATTCTATTTTCACAAGAGAGTCTTAAATTTTTGAAATTAGTAAAAACAGAGCGTCAAAATCCTGACCATTTTCTCCCTTGGAGCAAAGAAAATTAGAACAATTGAAACAGAGTTATTTTCTATAAAATTATAGAGTGAACCACTATAAAATTCTTCCTGCTCATTTACATACAGTTGGTTCAAACACAAAAATACTTAAATCAAACTAGAATCCACACTTTCATTAACCCCACAAGCCGGTAATCCTAATGGTAACTTCAAGGTATTCCGGCGGGTTTATTGTTGACGAAATCTAACCGTCAACAATAACAAACAAAACAAATGTGTAGATGATCTGGTCACTAGATTTTGAAATAATAAAATTTAACCCACCAGCTTAGCAAATTATTCTATTTTCACAAGAGAGTCTTAAATTTTTGAAATTAGTAAAAACAGAGCGTCAAAATCCTGACCATTTTCTCCCTTGGAGCAAAGAAAATTAGAACAATTGAAACAGAGTTATTTTCTAAAAATTCGTAATATTAAGCAAAAAAAAGAAAGCTCTTTAACACTCCTAAAAACTATTGATGTTGTGACAATTTAATATTTAATTTCATTTAATTTTCTTAAACTAAAATGTTTTGGACAGTTTCCTTCCCTAAGTGATCTAGGTTTAACTATGAATTTTAAAAGTCTTAACAGAAATAATGTACGCGTTTATAGTATAATAAGTTAAGATTTTACACTATAAAAAAAGCTAAAAAATGCAAAACACTCTAAAAATGGGGCATTTTGCATCTATAACGTGACCAATAAGGACCTTAAAAAAGAGCTCTTTAATTGATTGAGAAAAAAGAAAAAGCGATAAGCATAATAAATAAGCCTGGCGAGGCAAACGACAGACAGTCAAATATAGTCTGAGCTGGTAAACAGTGAGTTTAATGAGATATGATTCGGTACGTGTGTTTTTAACGTTGTCGAATTTTCTCACTTCTTAACCTGCCCGCTTGACCTGACAAAGAAACAAACAATGAAACAAAGAGAAAAAGATAGACATTAAACACACCCCACCCGACAGACACGCACACGAATTTCTCCTTCTGATCTAAATAATAATCCTCGTTTTTTTGGTTGCTAATATTAAACTCCCAATATCAATCTCAATCTAAATCTCAATCTCCCTCCAAATCCTCTCATAAACACATAAAAAGTTTTCCCAGAAACCAAACAACGTACTACAGACAATTTAATTTCAAAAAATTTTGATGGGTGGGTTGCGGGAGAGGGTGAAGGGGTTGGTGAGCAACAGATGGCTGGTTTTCGTGGCGGCAATGTGGCTGCAATCGGTGGCGGGGGTCGGCTACTTGTTCGGCAGCATTTCTCCGGTGATCAAGAGCTCTCTCAACTACAACCAAAGGCAGGTCTCCAGGCTCGGTGTCGCCAAGGACCTCGGTGACAGCGTCGGCTTCTTCGCCGGCAGTCTCTGCGAGTTCTTGCCTCTCTGGGCCGCTCTTTTCGTCGGCGCTCTCAAGAACTTCGTCGGCTACGGCTGGGTTTGGCTCATCGTCACTGGTCGAGCTCCCGTTTTGCCTCTCTGGGCTGTGAGTATTCTTTTTCTTATTTGGTGTCTTTTGTTTATTATCTTCTCAATCCAATCTTTTTTTTCTGATCTGATAAAACTTTCAACTTTTGTGCTTGATTGGATCTAGTTTTTCGGTTTTGGGTTTTTGATCGATTGCCAAATGATTGATTCTCTCCTAGTTTCCTTATTGGGTAGAAGAATATGCTTTCTGGTTTTGGTTTTTGGTTATTTTGGGGACTTTGAGGAATGTTTTCTATTGGTATTGTTACATCAGTTTTCTCAAAGTCAAAGGGTGGTATGGTGGTCACTTTATTTCAGTAAGGAAAAGTGTTTGAAGATTGGAAAGAGTTCTTTATATGGATTTGGAAACACTTTCTTTTTTCATCTTTCTCTTATCCTTGTCCAGATCCAAAACAGAGCCTAATAATGGAATTTGAGAATTGAGTTTGTCGTTTATTACATGCTAGAGCTACCCGGTAGTTATTTGCTGGATTAGCTACACCTTATTTTCCTAGAGCTTTAATTCTGTAGACAAAAATACCTTTGCAATTTCCATGATTTAGAGTGTTGGGATGGTAACGATTCAAGTTCTAAACCTGATTTTTAGCTCTAATCCATTAGAGTGAACCGCGAATTGTCCCTGGGGACAATGAGCTCATATTGCTCCCGTTTGTTAGTTTGTCGTACATGCGAAAACCGCACTGATTCCGGGTATCTTTCTAACGGGGATTAGCATATCATTATAGTGCTCCATTCATTCAGGAAAGATATGAAATTTTGGTGAAAAGGGTAAATTTCACTTGTATGTGGACAGTAGGAAGTCCAAGATATGAATCTATTTTCAATTGCCAAATGGAGTTGTGTATTCGTTCTCTCATTTTCAATGCAATTATGTGTTTGTCACACGTGTGGCTTACTGTTATGCGCTTGTCACGATTTTGGAGTCTTTAACTCGAATTTCTACTCTGTTAAGAACATGAGGATATGAAACTTCTGATTCCATTACACTTGTAGCTTGGTTAGGCATTTAACGCGCGTCAATGTGCAGATGTGTATCCTTATATTTGTGGGGACAAATGGTGAGACCTACTTCAATACGGCTGCTCTGGTTTCCTGTGTGCAAAACTTTCCAAAAAGCCGGGGTCCTGTGGTCGGAATCCTGAAGGGCTTTGCTGGATTAAGTGGTGCAATTCTGACTCAGATATACACGTTGATCCATCAACCGGACCATGCTAATATAATTTTCATGGTTGCGGTCGGTCCTGCCATGGTGGCTATTGCTTTAATGTTTTTAGTCCGACCCGTTGAAGGTCATAGACAAGTCCGGCCAACTGATGGCTTGAGCTTCACATTTATCTACAGCGTGTGCCTTCTGTTGGCAGCTTATTTGATGGGAGTCATGCTCGTTCAAGATCTAGTTACCGTGAACCATACTGTGATTACAATTTTTACGGTGATCTTATTCGTCATCATCCTTGTTCCTATTGTGATTCCCATAGTGTTAAGCTTCTCGCCAGAGCCAAGACTTCCAGAAGAAGAGGCACTCCTAGCCGAGCCACAGAAAGAGGAACCAAGGAAATCTGAGACGAATTTGCCCGAGGTAATATTCAGTGAAGTAGAGAGTGAAGTGGAGGATGAGAGAGCTAAGGGAGTAGACTTGCTTCCAGCATCAGAAAGGCACAAACGAATCGCGCAATTGCAAACGAAATTACTTCAAGCAGCTGCTGAAGGAGCAGTGAGGGTCAAGAGGAGGAGAGGTCCTCATAGAGGGGAGAATTTCACCCTGATGCAGGCTTTGATTAAAGCAGACTTTTGGCTTATTTTTGTCTCACTTCTTTTAGGTTCTGGGTCTGGTTTGACTGTGATCGATAACCTTGGTCAGATAAGCCAATCTCTCAGATATGACAATCAGCATATATTTGTTTCCATGATCAGTATTTGGAACTTTCTAGGCCGTGTTGGGGGTGGTTACTTCTCTGAGATTGTAGTGAGGTACAAAAAATGACTTCTTTTCTCCTCAGATGACAATCGAATCTTACTCCAATTCTTATTTTGCAACCTACCATTTCTCACCGTGATTTTTGCAGGGAATATGCTTATCCCAGACCCGTGGCAATGGCTGTAGCGCAGCTCGTTATGGCATTTGGGCATGTCTATGTTGCTTTCGCGCTCCCTGGGGCGTTGTATGTCGGTACTGTGCTAATTGGTCTCGGCTACGGGGCTCACTGGGCCATCGTGCCAGCTGCTGCTTCTGAATTGTTTGGCTTGAAAAACTTTGGCGCGTTATACAATTTCATCACAATGGCAAACCCTGCCGGTAGTCTTGTCTTCTCTAGCCTGATTGCTAGTTCTATATATGACCGTGAAGCAGAGAAACAAGCTCACCAACACAACAGCCAGTGGCACTACAGAGGATCAATCTTCTCAGCCATGTTCAGCGCAGAGGAACCACCGAAGTGTGAAGGTGCCATATGCTTCTTCCTTACTTTGGTAATAATGTCTGGATTCTGCTTGGTTGCTGTTGCCTTGAGCTTGATTCTTGTCTTTAGGACTAAGAGTGTATATGCCTATCTCTATGGAAAGTCCAGCACATCGACAAATTCGTAGCTGCCACACCCCATTTTAACGTTTGTGGAGTTTGTATAATTTATGTTTTGTCCAGAATTTTTTTCCCACGTTTTTCTTAAGATGTATCAAAGAATGATGGGAAGGCTAGAATAGTTTTAAGAAGTTTCCCTCAGGAGCAAGAAACAGAAACCAATTTGGTTTTCTCCGTTCGATATAGTCACCATCTTTAAGACTACATAAAGTTGAATTTGTTGTATTTTTTTCCAGTTACAGATTTGTTTCTTCAATGGCATGAAACATTTTGGATTTCTGTCAGTTTTATCCACTATTCTCATCGAGTGAATAAGAAAGTAGTGTGATTTTGTTCTACCTTAATTCTTTGGCTTCAAATATTGACAGCTCTCTTTAAGGCCATTTTTCTTTCCCTTATGTTTTCTCTTTGCCTGGCAACTTATGCTGGTTTCATTGACAGGAAGAACAAAGGGAGAAAAAAATCATGAATAATCAATATCAATATTCAAGGTCTGAATTAAAAATAAAGACGCTTGGCCTATTTACAGTGAAAGAAATTAACTGCACTCTAAATAAATAATAAAAATAATTAAGAACTAAACTAAATTCTAAACCTTATATTTACATTTAATTTAAGTTCTCTTATTGTTACATAGGCAAGCTCTTTCTTGTACTAGTATTTAGAGTGAGCAGAACACTGGAATTTACAATCACAAGGTAATTGTTGGTTAAGGAACTTCAGAGCACCTAATAAGACATAAAGAGACATTGCAGAATCTTAATTGCAAATCATAAACAGAACTTTCCAGACCAATGAATCAGAGCCGTGTAAGCAAGCTTTTTATGGCAAGTTTCTCCTTAAAAACTACTTATAATTTGCCTTTCTTTTCTTTTTCACCCTTACCCTTTACTTAATTCCAGCTTTTTATGCATGGTTAGTGGTAGGAGTACTCATTAGAACGTTAATATTACACTTTAAGAAAAAGGGTGTTTCTATTTCCCTTTATTTATTTGAGCAAATGCCCTCTTTTTTTGTCATGAGATCTATCTTTGTCTTACAAGTATTGGTAACTATAGATTTATTGTTCATCTGGGAATAGATATTTTGGTTTTACACGTTTGTCAAAAATGTATTACGGTGTTTCGGCAACCACGTTTGCCAGTTAATGAGTAGATGAATTGGACAAAATTGGAGACATTTGACAACAACAAAAGCTAATATCATTAACAGTTTTTGACAATACATAAACATGCAAAAAGTACAGCCATGAAGCAACAGCGACATGTTCCTATATTTGGTTTAGTCTGCAAATAAAGATTTTAGTAACAACTCTTCTTAGCAGAGCTTCCTCATATAATTTGTTGTGTTAGGTATGAAACTCGTTTATTTGTTATATTTGAATGACCTCAAAGAGCTTCACAAAGCTCATCTCTTTTAAGATTTGACTTAAAATACACATCATTAATTAGAAACAATGTAAAAAAGGTTATCAACACAGCCAACGTTACAAACAAACCGACTTTTTAAACTAAGATAATCAAATCTACAAGTTACAATAGCCGACAAGGAAATCATATATTATATAAACATTTGATTCCATCATATAATCACAAAAAAATGGCCTTTGTTTGACAGCTTACTCATCGCCAAATTGGTAATATCCAAGAGTTAAAGATAAGCTTTTATCTCTTTGATAAGGACTTGCATTTAAATATACATCAACAAAAATTAGAAAAAAAAAAATGTGAAGAGGTGATCAACACACACAACACTATAAATAACCTGTCTCTTTCAACGACAGATATTGAATTCAGCCATTTATGATTTTATAAAATTTCTTGTTGTACCTAAAAAAACTATTTTACATCTGAATGCATACCTTTCAAAATATCAAAGGCGTGAAAAGTATCCTTAAGAAATCAGAGGTACTTTTGGAATGTAAACAGGAAAAAAAAAAGTATTTATTATTTTTTTAACAAGAAAAAAGAAAAAAGAAAGTGCTTTTCAACTAATTCGAAGAATATCATATAAACATTTACTTCTATTATTTAGTCACGCAGAAATCCTTTGTTTGCCAGCTTACGCATTATCAAATTAAGAGGAAAAAAAAAACCAAAATTGTGGATATTGCACATAAACATTTCAGATATTCCTGTATATTTCTCCAAACAATGAGTTACACCACATGCAGAAGGCGTTATTTCAAGCCTTTTTATTCACGTAATCATTTAAATCTTTCTTCAGTGATGAGAAATCATATAAACAAGCTTGTTAAAAAAGACCCCCAAAAAATATTATATTTAGGAATTGAAGGCAGTGCAATCTTTTCTAATCTCACCAGCACTACCAGTCTTGACACCAACCCGACCGAGCTTGATCATCGCCGTGATGAAGGCACCATTAAACGCATCCGGGCTGTTGGCAAACTCTTGTACAGTAGATTGAGATTCCGAGATAGAGAAAAGCACTTGATCTGAAGTGAACAGACCCTTCTTGTTAACCAGATTTTGGTAGTAGGCATTGTCGAATGCCCTTGGAGTCACAGGGTCCATATCAATGGCTATGGACGGGTCCACATCTTGAGGGCACGACGCCTTCAACTGTTCGGCGTAGTTCGAGTCCAACGAAGGGTCGATAGGATTCGATTGTGTAAATGAGTAGATGCGGTTGGCGAAGCGGCTGCAGTGAGAAAACCCTAGTGTGTGTGCTCCGGACAATGCAATCATGTCTAGTTGTGTAAGATTGTTTTTGGCAAAGAGGGAGTTGAGCTCGTCCAGATGGGCGGTTGGCTGCGGCAGCTTCCCGGTGACTCGAGATGCTTTTGAGATTAGCCCGTCGCGGCGCCCTAATTCTACTTTGAAATCAGGTCCTCCGGCCTATTTACCAAAGGACGTTGAATTAAATTGTATGAAACTACATGATGAAATAAAGATTGTATGTTTTAAGCTCAAATGATTACTAGCATCAATAATAAACTTTGGACTCATAATTATCAGTAATATTGAATTAGCACAAAGGTTAATTTATGGATTATCAAAATTTAAGGTTACTTAATCAGTGACTGTTGGAGAAGAGTGGTATATAATTAGTATTACCAAAACGACAACATCTCTGGCGGCAAGGGCCAAAATGTCAGCGCAGGAGACGACGCCGGGGCATTGAGCTTCGATAGCTTGCTTGGCCTTGATAACCGTATCAAAACCATCTCCCGCCAATGAGAGATTGTCGTCGGAGTCTTTCTCTGCGTCCCCATTTGGTGACGCAATCATCACTGACGCATCGCATCCCTAACACAACGTCAAAAGTTGTTACAAAATTATAAGAAGACACTTTTTTCTGTTAATTAATTGACGTCTATTTGTTAACCACAATCTGCTCTACAACAAAACAAAGAAAAAAAAAAGGGGGGAGGGAAAGTTGTGGTGCTCTCGAGTATATCTAGAAGTCTTATGTCGATTATAAAAAAAAACAGGAAAAAAAAGGTCTTATGTCTATTAACCAAAGAAATAGAAGTCCTATGTTTCTACTCTACATATAATAATCTTGAAATTTGTGTACCTGGTGATGTCATTATGCTAATTAAGTCTTTACTCTTTATCTAGGTCGGCTGACTAGGTTAAAAACAAAAACAGCCTCCAATTGCGACGGTCCATTAATAAACTTATTACCACGAAAATTAAGTTAAAACGAAAAGAACATATAGAAAAGAAAAGAAGGAAAGGCCAAAAGAATGAGATAAAAAGTAGGTGTACATATACGTGATATAACTATTAGCCTCTAATAAGATTTATACGCAAGTCACCATAACTCAAAAATACAATTAATAAGCCCATAATCTCCATCTTCTCTACTAACTAATTAAAGATAGTGAAGCTAATTTTTTTCTTAAAACAAATGGAAAAGCATATAATGTTGACAGAATAAAAACACTAGCTAACATTAATTTAATGTCATGATCAATATATATATATATATATATATATATTTCCAAATAAAAGTTTCTCATTCTAACAGTAATATACCATAGCTAACAAAACAGATTTATTACAAAGAAATTCAATTACAAAAATGCAGATGCATACATATATACACACACACACACAATATCCATCATATATATATAGATATATATATATATAGTACGTGTAAGTACCTCAACAAAGCAATCGTGGAAAAAGAGGCGAAGAGTAGACGGAATAGTGGTGAAGGTCTGGATAAACTTTGTAGAAACACTTTGTTTGACGATGAACTCAACGTTTGGACAAGTCTCGGCGTAGAAGTTCTCTGTCAACTGCGCATCATATCCCCTAAAATTTCCCATCACCGTCAAAACCATTATTACCAACGTCAACATTATCAATGATCTTGATCTTCTCACCTCCATAATTTCCTACCTTAATTCTCTCTTAATTAGTATACCTCTAGTAGTACTAAGCTAATAATAGTATACTCAGCTAATAATCTGTTCACCACTCATCTCTCCCTTCTCTCTCTTTATATATACTAGTAATACTCAAGCCAAACGGCCGATGACTAATAACAAATATAAATAACAAGAAAGCAAGTAGAAGAGAGCTAAGAGAATGACGACCCTTGAAACAATTATATATACTAGTTAGATTAGATGTCAGCACGTGTTACTTGGTCCAAAGCGACATTTCCGAAAGTTCAATGTTTACTTACACACAAGTATATAAAACGGGTATTTATATATGTGTGTAATAAATCTAGAATTAGTATGAGTTAAATTGTCACATTAGACGACGATTTCACTAGACATAATTTACATACACAAATACAAATAGGGTATGTGTATATTCTAAGGTGTTGGGTAATGGTCATTTTCGTCAACATCCATTTTCTACTATAACATAAATATATTGCATTGCTTTACACTATCCCAGTTGTCACTTAGAAAATTATTGTTTCTATTTAGTCTTGGGAGTTAGGTGCTTTACTTCTTATGTACAAATTCATGACTCAAGAAGAGATTCATTTGAAATAAATGCAAGCAATGGTAGATATATCATATAATTTTGCCCATGCTTTTGACGTAGTTTCCTAATTGTCATATATCAGTCTTAACCGACGGCTGACATATTATTGGCTCATCATGGCCGTCTAATCATCATCGGCTCTTCAATTTGTTGATCCTTGCAAGTCAAATACAATAAACAGCTGTATATTAACCATTGTGTAATGCGTATAGGTCTTAACTTGTGCTTTTTATATTATATATTTGGTAATGAATATTCTTACTATCCATTCAAAAAAAAAAAAATATATATATATATATATATATATTCTCACTTTGATTGAATTGGTATTATTATTCCCATGCGTTTCAGCTTGTACGCGCGTGCATGAATGGGTCTTGCCCTGGAAATTAATAACGTACAGAACTCAATTTTATAAATTACGTGTAAGTTTAAATGAAAATGACAAAGTAACAAATCCCAAAATCTGTACAAGCTAGTCTAAAGGAGGCTTTCATTTAGTTAGAGTTTGAAATCGTGTACAAATGACGTGTCCAAAGAAACTACAAACTAATAATGAATATATACATATATATATATATATTGGAGAAATTTAGCGTGGCATATGGTGTAGACATGCCATAGAGCATCAAAGAATATTTGGTAGATAGTGTCATCTTTTCCTACTCTACACAATAATAGCAATTTCTCAAATGTGATCATTATAAGAGTCATCATATCATATGAACTCCATCATGATTAACTTAGCAATTAATATACGATTTTGATATGCAATTTAGAGCCGTATCGAATGTATTTTTTTTAATACCTAGTAGAAATGTCAACTACTTGAAACTGTCTAGAAATCTAACAATTGTAATTGTCTATTGAACTTAAGGCAAAACAAAATATTGTAGTTATTTAACCCCTCGTGATTGTTCTTGAAATTGATTAATGAAATTTTCTTGAGGACTAGTTCAATTAGCCGCGCCCGTGAAGTTGTTAAAAACAATCTTCTTCTACCTATGGTGCACCCAAAATTGCAAAACTTAGGATAGAGTAGGTTCTATATAATTTAAGAAAACATTTCTTCTGTTTTGATGATTTTATATATATTAAATTACAGTGCATATTATTATACAAACGTTACTACGTGATTCTTTATAAGTGTTTTTTTTTAGCAATATGCTAGAATGACTATCCAATAAAATGAAATTAGTAAAATGACCTTCTTCATTTTTTATGAAGAACGACCACTTAATCATTTTTTGTAAAAAGTGGTCATTTTACAAATAAAATTTTTTAAAAAATTATTTTACTAATAAAACTTTTCTATTGAGTTATTTTTACAAAGCCCTCGTTTTTTTTTCCCTTATTTACCTTGTCATATTTAAAGATTATATAGATTTTTTTGGTAGGGCAAAAAAAGATGTCCAATTGTTACTACGTAGTTTTAAATAATCAGATTTCTTTTTTAGATGGTATATTACTTACACACTATTTGATGTTTAAAATTAATAACTATGAATTGATCTGACATTTCACTAAGGTATTCTTTGAGTTTTTAAAAAAAAAAAAAAAAAAAAAAAAAAAAAAAAAAAAAAAAAAACTTTCAATAAAGAAAAAGGGAAAAAATGATGAAAGAAGGAAAACGTCAAGATTATAAAGAAGGAAGTAAGAGAGAATAGGAACTTGAAGAAATTATATGAATAGTTTTTCCATCATTTCATTGATAGGAAAGGTACATTATATATACAACATATTGTTTACAAATATAGAAATAATATTACAGCTATACAAATATCCTAAATATTGAATGAAATACATATTTACAGCTTGTCCAATATCGGAGATTGTCAACTTTCCTTATTATGCCCCCGCAAGATGGACGTTCCGGAGTGACGCCAATCTTGGCCCATAAATTGTGCAATCGTTTGGGTGAAAGTGGCTTTGTTAAGGCATCTGCAAGTTGGTCTTCAGAAGACACATAAGAGACACGTAAATCACCATTTTGAACCTTGTCACAAACAAAATGGAAATCAATAGCAATGTGTTTCAAGCCGGAGTGAAAAATGGGTTTGCACAAAGATACGTTGTGCTAACATTATCACAATAAATTGTTGGTGTAGACTGAAGCATAATGCCAAGTTTATGTAAAAGACTTTGAATCCAAGTAACCTCTGTTGCGGCCGAAGCAATGACTCGTTACTCAGCCTCTGTGGAAGATCTTGCAACGGTACATTACTTTTTTTGAACTCTAAGAGACGGCATTAGAACCAAGAAACACAATATAGGCACTAGTAGACGTGCGATCATCTACATTCTCAGCCCAGTCGGCATCAGAAAAAGCATGTAAAGAAAGAGGTAAGTCATGTTGTAAAAACAACCCATGAGAATTAGTGTCTCGAAGATATCGTAGAACATGCTTGACAATGGACCAGTGCCCAGATGTAGGTCGGTGCATATATTGAGACATCTTGTTGACAGCGAAAGCAATATCAGGCCATGTGAGGGATAGATATTGCAAGGCACCAATAATAGATCTGTATTGAGTAGCATCAGTGAGAGACGTGCCATCAGTGAGCATAGGGACATGACTAGGAGACGACTGGTGGACACTAAATGCGTAAAAGTTGAAGTGATTGATGGCCAAGGCGATGATGCCATTTTGAGAGTGGAGCTTTGACAATTGAGAAGGCAAATAATGCCATTTTTTTAGAGATCTGAGATGGCCACTCATAAACGCCATCTTTAGTTGTTCCTTGCAGAAGTATTGTCCCTGATCGATGATCCTTCACATAAAAATAAGTAGGTGAGAATTCAATAGTAGCATTATTAGAAGCACAAAATTTAGAAACTGAGATCAAATTTTTTTTCATATGGGGAACACATAAAACATTGGATAAGTTAAAACAGTGAGATGAGGAGGGTAAGGTGGTAGAGCTGGTATGAGTGATGGAGAGACCGGTACCATCACCAATTAGGATGTCATCATTGCCAGTGTATGGTGAGTTAAGGGATAAGTTTTGAAGGTCAGTGGTCACATGGTGAGAAGCGCCAGAGTCTAAAAGCCAAGTAAAGGTAGAGGGAGCATATGGTGTGGCATAGTGGGCAGTAGATTGAGGAGTAGGAGGTCGGTTGGTTGAAGGTTGTGGATGAGAGTTCCAAGGTATATATTTAAAGGATGTGCAACACTTAGCAAAGTGACCTTGTTGACCACATAGCTGACACTTGCCGAGGTAGGGACGTGGATTATGGTTTTGAAAAGTGTTGTTTTGTAGAAAAGGGGGTCGATTTTGGTATTGGTGTGGTGAAGACGGGTTCGGTTTTGGTTATATGGATTTTGTTGGTAAGGCCGGTATGGATTGTGATTTTTCTGGGGTTGAGAGTTTGGTTTTTGGGCAAGGTTAGCAGAAGCAGGAAGGTTTTGATTTTTCTTGGATTTATATTTCAGAAAGATTTCATGATTGATGAGTTTCTCATAAAGTTCTTCAAAAGTAAAGGAATTTTCACGAACGCGAACATCATCTGAGATACTCGTGTACTGGTCATCGAGTTCGGCAAGAACTTTGAGAGTGAGGTCATCAGCGTGGATGGGTGCACCTAGCATGGCGAGTTCATCAGCGATGCTTTGATTGTCTGCATATATTCCGTGTTTGATAGAGAATCCTTAACAAGGATGCGTAAATTTTCTTTAAGCTGAGGGATGCGACCACGAGATGGTTTGGCATGAGTATTCTCCAAAGTTGTCCGAGTGAGGTCATCAGCGTGGATGGGTGCACCTAGCATGGCGAGTTCATCAGTGATGCTTTTGATTGTCTGCATATATTCCGTGATTGATAGAGAATCTTTGACAAGGATGCGTAAATTTTCTTTAAGTTGAGGGATGCGACCACGAGATGGTTTGGCATAAGTATTCTCCAAAGTTGTCCATGCTTCATGAGAAGTCTTTACAGAGGCAATGAATGGAATGAGAGTCGGTGTGAGAGAACAGGCAATTGCATGAAGGATGAGTTTGTCTTGGCGAGTCCATAGCGAATACTCTGGATTGGGTCGATTGTCTGCAATCATGGCGGGTGGGCAAGGGCATGTTCCATCAACAAAGCCCATAAGATCGTATCCAACTAGTAAAGCATCAAACTGGAATCTCCAAGAGGTATAATTAGTTGACGTAAGTTTGAGTGGCGTTTGAGTGGCATTTGAGTTGCTGAGTTAAGAGCAAATAGAGATGTGGAATTGTTTGAAGGTTGAAGAATAATGATGTTGGGATTTGAGAGAGACATTGTGGAGTTGGATGAGGTGGGTGTGGTAGGTGTAGTGGACACTATTGGAGTACTGTGAGATTCGGCCATTTGGATAGACGAAAGAGAGAATTGGCTCAATGAGAGTCAGTGCTCTGATATCATAAAAGAGAATATGAACTTAAAGAAATTATATGAATAGTTTTTCCATCATTTCATTGATAAGAAAGGTACATAATATATACAATATATCGTTTACAAATATAGAAATAATATTACAGCTATACAAATATCCTAAATATTAAATGAAATAAATATTTACAATTTGTCCAATATCGGAGACTGTCAACTTTCCTTATTAGGAAGCATAACTATTCGCTATTTTGTTTTAAAGCGTTCTTTAACATTTGATGCAGAGAAAAGAAGATAAATATATATATATATATATATATATTGCGGGAAATAAAGAAAAGGCAGGATTTATACCAAATATACTCCATGATCAAATTCAAAAAATCTGAAAATTTACTCTAATTTAGTTATTGATCAAATTTTATAAAATTAAAATTTATCAGATTTATTCCTAATCAAATTTGGTAAATACCATTTACCCATGCTCAATTTTGATACATCCAAAATTTTATTGAATTTAATCTCATGAAGCTTTAAATTATACGCGTTTGTTTAAAATTTAGTATTCTTTATTGACATAGTATTTACTTTTTTATTTAATAAACTCATTTTATACTCTTATCATCTTTCAGAAGTTGCCCGGTAGCAACAATTATAGAAATGATTACGTTATATGTCAAAATTATTATGGTGGAATTGAAATTCAGTGAAATTTATAGAATACTTTAAAAATAGCAAAAGTAACATAGCAATTATTAGTCATATTTTATACTAATTGTGTAATAATTATTTTAACGATATTAAAAAAATTTTAAAATATATTTTGAAATTTTTTGATATATCATTGAAATTTTGTTATATATTTCTCAAAACCTCTTGTTATAATTTCACTTTAGACAATTTTTAAAAATACATCTTGAAATGAAATTCTATTTTATTTATACCTCTAAATTTTCTCCTTTTTGCTTTTGGGCCAAAGTGAGCGCAAACTTGAGCTCAACTGAGGGCAGTTGAGTTGGGCTAATGGGAAAAAAGCCGAATGCGTATTCAAACTTAGAAGGCGCAGTAGATGATGGTTAAAGATCCTTCTCAGCCTTCCCGTCTTCCGCTCAAATATTGCGATCAGTGTCCCTTCTTCACCGACAGCGTCAAGACAAAGGCTAAGGCAAACACAGAGGCCATATCCAATTCCGTGGCCATGGATGTTGAAGAAACACAACTAGAGCTAGGGTTTCCTTGCTGGATTCCCGTCCGTCGACGATTCGATCCTGACTCTCCTTTCTTTGCTTCTGGAAACATCGAAAGGGAACTTCTCGCCAAACAGGTCCCTTCTTTTTTCTCTTTCGATTTCGATTTCTTTCGGAGCCGCAGAAAATTAGATAGAAAGATTTAATTATGCGTGTCGTTTGTCACAATTCCATGTCCTTTGGAATAGAATAAATTTATATACATCGTCTTTGCACCCCCATTTTATTTATCGTTTTGATAGTAAAATTTTTAGCTTTGCAAGTTAGTCGACCTAAAAGTTGCAGCTGAACTGAGAATTCGAGTTTTTTTTTTTTTTTTTTTTGGGTTGAATTCTCTCAATTTAAAACATAGGAAATGTCGTGATGAAATTATTTTGATTTGACGAAAACAAACTAAAATCATGTTTTCGCTTTATGTTTTTGCGCTTGTTTTGATGTTTACTGTTCTAGCTCTCCAGGTTGCACTTGATTTAACTGAAGATGAAAAGCATTACCTTCGGAATTTTGTGGATGAAGATTTCAGGTATGAACTGTTACATTTTTTTTGTCTTGTAAATTTAGTCAGATACTTATTCTTTTCTATTTTTTTTATCTTCATTTTTGTGCTTAATTTTGAAGTTATAGGGGACTTAGAGTGTGCAGAAGTAATAAATTATGGTGTTTAATTCGGTTTCAGAGAGGTCGAGGAGGATGCTGAGTTCTGTGGCCAATTTCCATGTTAATTAGGGCTACTTTTGTTGATTTAAGTACTAATTAAAGCTTCGTAGTCTTTAATGGGATTTCTTTTTCTCCTTTCTGAAAGTTGCTTGTTAGTTATGTTTCTTAGTACTATTCAGTTTTTCATTCACTGCAATTCCAATGGGATAGTTTCTATTTGCAAATGACTAAAAGATATTCCAAAAACGTTATTGCTTTGAATGGTTTTATGATTGCTTCTGTTTTATTGGTACCCAATACTTGTTTGTACCACAATAAACCTTCTCATGCTTGCATTTTTTGTGATTTATCTCCTTGGTGTTTTCATATGTTTGTTCATTGAAACTCATATTTGCTTTTGCTTAACTTTTCAACTCTAATATAATGTATGCATAGGGGAGTTTTCTGTTCCATTGTTGGTTGTGATGCACGTCTGACTTCGCTAGAGGATTTCGAAGATCATTATAACGCACGGCATACTGCATCGTGCTCAGTGTGCTCTAGAGTTTATCCTACATCGCGACTACTCAGCATACACATATCCGAAGCACACGACTCTTTCTTTCAAGCGAAAGTTGCACGAGGCTATGAGATGGTATTGATCTCTTTGCCTATGTTTTAGTGTCTTCTAACTTCTAAGGACAATAATTACGATTCAATGCCTTTTAATTACTAGTTTCTAATTGTTCTTCTGGTGGCAGTATCAGTGTCTTGTTGAAGGTTGTAGTCTGAAATTTAAGACCTACAAAAGTCGGCATCAGCATCTAGTGGACAAGCATAAATTCCCTAGTTCATTCGAATTTTTTAAGAAGGCCCATCCGTCCAAAAAACAGAGGCAGAAACAGCAGCGCAAACAATCTATTAACAAGAAGGCAGACGCTTCAAGTATGGAAGTTGAAAATGAAGCCATTGATGATCTTGTTTCCGCCGTTTCCAAACTGAGCACTTCGGATTCACCTTCATCCATCAGCTTTGGTCGCCGCCACACTCGTGGTTTAACATTTGTCCCTCGAGCTGTTCAACGTGACAAAAGGCCAGACTCCACATGACCAGGAACGAAGACATAGCAAAGCATACAATTCATTGAGTTCAATTTTTGCCTTCCGTTACTGTCTTCCTACTGGCAATTATAGGGATGGCTTCTCCAACCAGCTTTATGGCTAATTTTGCAGTTTGAGGACAGAATTTCCAGCTTTAGTTGATATCAACATGGTTAATCGAAATCTTCATGCGAAGCATCCATGGGAGAGCAAGTAGCCAATTTGGAGTCGATCTGGTTCAGACACTCTCAGTTATATGAGTGTCGTTGTGAGAATGATGAATTTAGGAGGAATTACACCCGTTATATTTGAGTCTAAAAAAATCGTTTTGAGATTTTGGTCTCTGGTGTGTAACCTTTCACATTGATTATAACCGTACCATATGGCTTCTGATTAAAGTAAAACACTTTGCTATTGTTTGAAATGGCATTATTCAATTGACCCACACCTTTGTATAACCTAGCAGAGTTTTTGTTTTGTTCTCTTATCTATCCTCCAGGAATATATTAAATCTTTCTATTTCTTATTAAAAAGTACTAGTTCTTCATACTAAATCTTCCCGAGAATGTGAAGAGATAATAATTATGCCAAAAAAAAAAATGGAGGATAGTTAATTTAAAATACAAATTAAATTTAGTCTATTAAAGATATTAATTTTGAATCATAAAAATTTATGATGTTGTCGAGAGAATTCTGATATTAAGAAGTATTGTTTGAGAATTTTGAGTAGTAAAAGTTGATAATGTGGTCAAGGGTGAAAACTATTGTTTGAGAATTTTAACATAAAAGATGAAGGGAGACTAATTAAAGATTTAATTTTTACATGGTGAAATAAAGAAGTTTTTAAGGATCCGGGCAAGAGTAATGTTTGGGGACATTTTTATGGTCAACAGGACTCTGTGGTCAAAATCTGAGAAAACGAGGGGTATATCTGTCAATGCGAATATATATTCTCCCGAGCTATACGGTACACATTGCACTAGTATTAAGTACCTTCAGGAATATAGCCAATTCATCTTCGTTTTCTTCCGCATCAAAAAATCTGATTTTTGTGAAGCAGAGAGAAAGAGAGAGAGAGAGAGATGGACGCCATCGACTCAGTGTTCGATCCTCTCAGAGATTTCGCGAAGGACAGTTTTCGTCTCGTCAAGCGCTGCCACAAGCCCGATCGCAAAGGTAATTCGCTTCAATTCGATGAAATAGCTCAAGAATTTTTGGGAATTTTGGTTGTAATTTATGCAAAAAAGAAAACCCTAACAAAGCCGGTGCGGTACTGTCTGGGATCGCAGAATTCACGAAGGTGGCGTTCCGTACGGCGATCGGATTCGTGGTGATGGGATTCGTCGGTTTCTTTGTGAAGCTGATCTTCATCCCCATCAACAACATCATCGTCGGATCTAGTTAGGTAAGGATCTGAATTTTCACCACTTTTTTTTTATTTTTTTGGCTTTGCATGTGCTTCATTCTATTCTGTTTTTCTTTTCTTTTCTTCCTGATCTATTATTCTACTTGATTTTGTTAACTTTTCTTTGATTCGATGCCTATTCGAGGTGCGACAAGAAAAGAAAAGGATAAGTGCCCAATTAAGAAATTGAACCTTTTCTATCCCTCTGAAATCCAATCAAGGAATTGAAGTCGTTTGAATGCTTCTATTTTATCTCATGAGACCTTAATATAGAATTCATGATTACTAATTTTGTATTTATTGTAAGCCGATTTGAGGTGGGAAAAGAATAAAAGAAGGGGGAAAGAAAAGATATTTACTTTAGGCTTTTAAGAAATTGAATTTTTTTATGCCCTGAAAGCAATCAAGGTATTGAACTAAAGTTTTATGCTTCCATGTTATTGGCTCAATAGATTTGACTGTAGATTTCACGTTTTTGAATCTGTTTATTTATTGGTTTTATGTTCCCATGCAATTGTCCCATTAGAATTTTTTTTTTGGTCCGAGTATTTTTAGAGGACACAAAGGAGCCTTCTATTACTCGAATAGTTTATAACCTTCTATCACTCGAATAGTTTATCTTCGCATTGAATGAATGGCTGATTGTTGGTATGTATTTGCCTAAATCTTTGCTTTTTATTTCAGAACCTTGATAACAAGTTTGTCTAATTCATAATTCGGGTTGTTTCTTTGGTTCTGTGGTCGTAAAGTTTGTCCTGGTTATTATGAGCTATGAATCTTTTAGTCTGTACACAATCATACATGCATATGCATATGGAATTGTTCAATTTCGTTTAGGACGTTTCAGAATGAGAATTTGAAGTGAATGGAATAACTACCATCTCTGAGTCTTATCATTTTCCCTGACTTGTTTAAGTAATTTTGTATAGTGTCTTTAATTCGTGGTTCTTGAGGAGAAGAAATATTGATTGCCGTTGTTCGTTCATTCACGCATGAGTCTTATCATTTTCCAGTGCATTATAAACTTTTCTAAATACTTTGGTTGAACTGCAGGTCATTTTGTTAGGGGCAAGAAGGAAACTCTTAGCGAACACTGTGGTGGAAAAAAGATCTTGCTACCAAGTGCATTAGCATGTTGAAAGATTACTCTACTGCTTCTCTAGGCTTGTTTAACATCTTCTTGTTTCGTAGACTGTTTAGTAGTTTTTTTTGGCTCAATAGTTTTGTTGTAACTTTTGGAGTTCTGAACATGTCATATTCCCATCTGGGAAAATCGGAGTTAAAACGTTAGCCAAACAGGATTGTAAGTTCAGAGAAACCATTTTATCCTCAACAAAAAGTACAGTGGAAATTTAAACCATCAACGTTGTAGTTTGTCATGAAAACGTTCAAATTGCTTCTTTTTTTTCTATTTTTTGCCCTTTTTGTCAGCCGTCAGAATTTTTTAAGACAATCAGAAGTTGAAAACTGTGGTTGGCAGAAGAGAATTGGAATTTTAAAGATATCATTTCATGCTCTAGAAAAGCAACGCCCCTTTGTCTTGGTTCATGAAAACATCATACCTGGAGTGATGATGCAAATTGCAAGGCAAAATTGATTGCTTAGGTTATTTTTCTTTCAATCAGTGGATATGGAATATGGTATTCATATTTTGTTTTTCTCAAGTTACCAAACCACGGTATCTGCATAGCTTAATGAGAGAGAAGCGGAATGAGGATTTAGAATTTGCAAAACTTGACACAGCAAGAGTTCAAATTTACAAGGGATCTACATGAAATTAAAATTAAATTAAAAAAAAAAGAAATTAATCAAAGGCGCTGAAATAACCCTATCTGCATGTCAGATTACAATATAATGCAAAAAGAGTTGGTCAAGGAAGTTGCTTCCAAGAATCAGCAAACTGGGTTGTCATCTGTAGCATCATCGTTTGCAGAAGCAAGTACTAGCTGAGGTTCAGGAACAATGCCTTCCTGCCTCGCCTTCCTGCGTTCGCGCTGCATCCTGAAATACTCCTTCTTTCTAGCTCTGTAGCTGTTGGGGTTCTCAGGCTGCACTTCTCTTGGGTACACACTGATCTGCAATTATCATAAATACAAGATCCCGGTTAATATAGAATTGTAGAGCTTTGGAAGTTCTAAATAACGGCAGGAACTAGAAACATCACTATTAAGTATTAACCACCTTCTTCCTGTCAGGACCAAACTTCTCGAATTTTACAAGCCCATCAATCAAGGAGAAGATTGTATGGTCCTTGCCGAGACCTACATTCTTTCCTGCATGGAACTGAAATATACGCCATAAGGTCAAAAGAAGGAATTTACGCAGCAATAAGGTTAACAAGAATCACATGAAGGAAGCCAAAGCAAATTGCTTTAAAGTAGGTATTCTTTGTTGTTAATGAGGCACTTCTAACGCAACACTAAACGAACGTTTCTCATCCTATAATCTTCTTAGGCAAGGGCTTTCTCTAAGACTCGCACTATGAAAACTGTATCGCACAACAGATGTCAACATTATTCATCACACGCCAAGAGTTGAGAAAGTAACACTACAATGTCAAGCTGGCCATCTAAATTCATTCCTAGAATTGATCATATGATTCACAATGCCACACTAATAACAATACCAGAATTGCTCCTTTCATGATAATATATGGAAGCTTTTCTCAAAAAACCACTTCACTTATCTCTCAGCAAATCAAACCTAAAAATCAGCAAGGCAGCAACCTTGTTTCAACAAGGACAAACGAGTTACAGAACCAACTAGTGTTCTGTAACAATGTTTCTGACGCAACGGAATGGAGAAAAACGGGATTTTAGCGGCCTAACCTGAACAGAGAATTCCCTAATCCACCTAAAAGAAACCCCACGAAGGAGAAAAACCCCCAAATTAGAGAAAAAACTCAACTCTAATTCAATTATCAAAATATTCAAAGTCTTTTATTACAATTAGTAATGTGGCTATTTATAGCTCACATATAAAACGATAATAAAATATCAACTATGACAAACGACAAAATAGTAAAAGGAACAACAATTATACTAAACATAAAGACTTTAGCAAAATCACTAATTTTATTATTCTTCCTACATCAGTTCCGGTTTAAGTATGCTAGGGCATTCGGAAGAAAAGAGCATAACTTCCCGACTTCAATTTTCTTAACACAAACAATTATCAAAACCCTTGGCACTACCAATCCTAAATCAGATTAACAAGTTAAAAATAACCCTGAATTATTCATAATAGCACATTCAAACTATTATACAGCAGCTCACAGATTGGCTTCTAATTCTACTGCAAACCAAATAACATTTTTACACTGCCCTTTTGCTGAAGAAAAAGGTACATAATCTCGTTATATTTGGTATTAATACTCTCCTCGAATCCTTTCAATTATAGAAAGATCAAAATTAGAGTCAAATATAGGGACAATTTTGATTCCCTCCCTCTAATCTCTTACCAAACCAAAGAACCATAATTCTTAAAATCCATCCACTAATCCTCCCAATTCCCAGCGCAATCTATTTCTTTCCACTTTCCCTCCTACCAAACAAGCCCACAGTATGGAAAAAAAAAACAAACAAATAAATAAATAAATAGGAAAAAGGTAAGACCTTGGTGCCGCGTTGGCGAACAATGATGGAACCAGGCTTGGCGACCTGATCGCCGAAGATCTTGACGCCGAGCCTCTGCCCTTTGGAATCTCGACCGTTCTTTGTACTCCCGGCACCTTTCTTGTGCGCGCTTTCGATAATCAGCGGAAACCTCTGCGGACACGAGAACGACAGCTTGTTGGGTCCCACAACCAGTGAACCAAAATTCCCTCTGACGAAAGACGACGATGAAGACGAAGAGCTCGAGCTCATAGACAGCCCTTTGAACGCGCCCACCAGGTTGAAGCTCATCGATACTGCCGCCATTTTTTATCTTCTTCTTTTTTCTGAAATAAAAAAAAAATTAAAATTCAGATGGAGAATTTACGAATTGTAAGAATGTAGATGAGAAAATTATCGGAATTTTTATTAGGGTTTTCGTCTTCGTACCTCTCTCCGTGGCTGTAGAAGGAAAAGCCGAGCTTTTTGTGGATAAGAAAAACAAGAAGAAAAAGAAATGGTGAAGAAAGAAGTAGAACTATGAATCAGCAAAGGCCACGTTTTGTCTGAATGGTCCACGTCAGCAAGTCGTTTTTGCTAATAGACAATGGACCGTGAGTTTAGGGCTTTTGTAGCTGGGCCTATCTTGCCTACTTACCAACCCAATTAACTACATATGGGCCTGAGCCTTGGATGTTGTGTAGAAAAATTAGTCCGGATTTTTACCTTTATTATCTTTTTAGTAAAATAATTATATTAATAAATAAATATTTATTAAGAATAAATAGTAAAAGTACGTACTCATACACTTAAGAGATAAATTCTTTATTTTTTCAAAAATTTTTATATATTATGGGTGAGAATAATGAATGGGAAATTTAGAGGAATGCTAATGGCTGGT
>NW_010368042.1:113649-124848 GCF_000414095.1 Morus notabilis | reverse complement strand
ATATATATAGCATACAAAAAATCATCTCTAGCGAAAACAGCTTCCAATATTCCTTTTCATGAGGAAACCAACGCATCATGATCATATAGTAGAGAGTATAAATCAATCTTTTGTCGTGCTTAAATTAAGTCCATTCCTCATCGTTCCCATTTCACGACATGTTTTTTTCAATTCGAAACAAGCAATAACTAAGACTCCATATTAAATCTAGCCTCTAGATAAGGACGTAGGAACACAAAGACTTGATATTAAATTACAAATACTCCTCTTGGATCTAAATTCCCTCCAAAAAACAGGAACAAATTAACTAATAATTAACCCCAAATCACCTCAAAAACTTATTCTCCTACTTCTCTATTTGTGCATCTTTAGAATGACAAAATTATTAGATAGAGAGAAGAAGGTTGACGACATGACGAAGAGTAGTACTATTCGCGGCAGACCAACTCAAAACCCTCCATCCCCTACTCCTCGTCCTTCTTCTCGTCGTTGCCGCCGTCGCGTCGTTTCTAACGATCTCACTAAACCGAACCTTCCTCTGTCCGGCATCTGTGGGGGACCCGAAACTGGCGGCGAGAGTGGCGGACTACGCGACGACACCGACGCAGATGCTGGCGATCCACCACTACGAGACAAGACAACGAGGGACATCCGGCAGCAGACGCAGGAGGAGATACGCGTGGCGTTTGACGTTCTGAAAACCCTAGCGCCATGCAACTTCCTTGTGTGCGCGGCGTCGGCAAGGACTCGCTCATGTGAACCTCCCTCAACCCCGGCGGCAACACCCTCTTCCTCGAGGAGGACTCGGGCTGGCTCAAGGCCGTCCTTCAACGAGCTCCTGTTTTACAGCCATGGCGGACGGATTATAACTCACTCATGACTTATTTTCAAAATCAATAATTATATATATTTTTACTTTTTTTGATAATTTTGTGTATTTTAACTTTTTGTTGCTTAATTTTTACCAACTTAAAAAAAAAGAAAAGAAAAGAAAAGAAAGAAACAACTTAAATTTAAATAACATATTTTTTTTAATAGAATTTTCTCCTGTTGCGCTCCTTAATTCTAAAGCTAGTCAATTTTTGTTATTTTAAATAATTATTTTTTATTTCATAAATTGCCTTATTTTTCTAGCTTAAATATTATTCATTCCTATTATAAAATTTTAACGAGTAATATTTATAATATTGTCATTTTTACATAAGTCTATTTCTCTGTAAAGTTATTAGTTTCTTTTTTCTTTTCAAAATAAAATTAATCAGTATCAAAGGTTGTCAAATAAGATACAAAAGCTATTATTTGTGCTTAAAAATATTTAGTTTGCACAACACACACACACGCGCTAATTTCTTTTTATAAATTAAAACTCGAAAGATACATATAAAACATTTGTTTTATTATATACTTTACAAAGGGAATTATGAACTTAATTAATGTATGGTGTATGTTACAGTATTAATCAATGTAATTGTTAATATGTAATATAAAATTTGTATATCATGTTTTGGACTAAATGTTTTAATTGATAAAACTCCTAAATAAATTTCTGATTAATTGACAGGCATTCCCCGTAGACTACCACACTCAACTCTCCGAAGCCGACGACCTCTTGGCTTCCTACAAAGGCGAGCCGGACTGTCTCCCCTCGGCGGCGCGGCTGAGCCGGGAGACCTGTGCAGGCTGGCGCTGACGCAGCTGCCGGAGGACTTCTACCAGCGGGACTGGGACCTGATCATGATCGACGGGCCGAGGGGGTACTTCCCGGAGGCTCCGGGGCGGATGGCGGCGGTGATGGCACGTGCGAGGACGAGCCCCGGCGTGACGCACGTGTTCGTGCACGACGTGAATCGGCGGGTGGAGAGGGTGTTTGCCGAGTAGTTTCTGTGCCAGAAGTACAGGGTGAAGGAGGTTCGCAGGCTCTGGCACTTCGAGATTCCGCTGGCGATCAACGGCACCGATTCCGGTAATAGTTTTTGCTGAAATGGGCCATGCTTTTCTACGACATGTCGTTTGGAGCAGTTTTAGTTTGGGCTAAGAAGTCCAATCGGGCTCTTTTCCTTGAGTGATCCTTAGATGCGTTTTAACTGCGGAAAAAGGAGAGTCAAATACCCCTTTAATTTTTTTCTCTTACTTTTAATTTATATTCTTTTAATTAAATAATTATTCAGTTAAAATGATATTGTAAGGTATAAAAATCAAGACTCAATGCACTCATAATTCTCTTTTTTATTGAGAAATTATATTTATTATGGTTTTATGGAAACTTATTATTTAAATAAAAAACTAAAAATATCACTCAAGATACTAAAACATATTATTTATATCACTTCACTTAAAAAGAAAAATTGCTAATTTACTCTTAGAGTATATAAATCTTTATTTTTACCCCTTATTTTTTATTAATACCATTTTAATTAATATAGTTATTTAATTAAAAAGATATCAATTAAAAATAAATAATAAAAAAACTAAACTCGCGTATTTGTCTCATTTTTTCATAAACAAATGTCATTGAAAAGAAATACTAAGAGGTTCATGCAAAAGATATGAAAGTTTCCGTGGCGTTCAGTACAAAGAATGTGCGCTAGTTGCTGCTGCTCGTTTATCAAATCAGTACATCAGATTAACTGGTTTTCCTTGATCACCTTTCTTACATTTTCTTCTGCTCCATAGTTATTTTGGTAGAACAGTTTTTAACTAGGTTGAGGAAATAAGTTGGGCTTGTTCTTTTGGAGTTTAACTTGATTAGTCTTTTCGTTGTCAACGCATAGAAAAAAAATCATCTCAATCAGAATTAAAACGAAAAAATTATAACATTTTTAAGAATAGAAAAAATATTGTTCATTAATTTGAGTTCGAATTTCTAAACTCGAGTTGAAGAGAAAATTAAACTCGAGTTTTAGTCCTAAACTCGAGTTTAAACTCGAGTTTAAACTTAAAAGAACATGAACTGAATAAAATTGTAACTCGAGTTGCCTTTTTTTTAGTTTTTCACTCAAAAGAACAAGCCCAAGATTTTCTTGACATTTGCTTTCAGGGACCGTTTTCTCCCTGACAAGGCAATAGATTTGATTGACGAAGCAGGTTCCCGAGCTCGGATTCAACAGGAAAAGGTAGCAATTAGGGGGGAACTTGTTGTAACCAAATCAGACATTCAACACGTGATTTCATCCTGGACGGGAATTCCATTAGATAAACTCTCACAGTCTGAAACCAAAAGCTACTAGCTATGGAGAAAGTTCTACACAATCGCATAATTGGACAGAATGAAGCTGTGGAGGCCATTAGCCGCGCCGTTCGTTGTGCTAGGGTGGTGATAAGAGACCCCAGCCGGCCATTAGCGAGCTTCCTATTCACAGGCCCGAACGGGGTAGGTCAAACAAAATTGGCCAATGCGTTTGCTGTTGAATATTTTGGATCAAAAGAAGCCATCGTCAGGCTTGACATGAGTGAGTACATGGAGAAACATACTGTTTCGAGGCTTATTGGATCACCCCCTCGTTATATGAGTTACAATGAAGGTGGACAGCTCACAGAAGCTGTTCATTGTACGCCCCATTCGGTTATCCTCTTTGACGAGATTGAAAAGGCTCACAAAGACATCTTTGATGTGCTGCTTCAGATTCTAGATAATGGCAGGCTCACAAATGGTAAAGGTCGGACTGTAGATTTCAAAAATACCACTATCATTTTGACATCAAATTTTGGCAACAATGTTATTGGTGAAAAGGCACAGTTCAGTTTTGATCAAGTGAAGGGGGAAGTTGCGAATGAACTGCGAAGAAATTTCAGGCGTGAGTTCTTGAAGAGGATTGATGAAGTGATGGTGTTTAAGCAGCTTGATGATGTTGAGCTAGAACAGGTTGCGGACATTATGCTGAAAGAAGTTAGCCAAAGACTCGAAGAAGAGAATTTTTCTTACTTATACAGATTACTTTAAAAAGAAATTGGTGAAAGAAGGAAACCATCCAAGCTATGGAGCTAGACCTATGAGAAGGGCCATTGTAAGGCTCTTGGAAGATAGCTTGGCTGATAGGATCTTGAGAGGTGACATAAAAGAAGGGGACACAGTTACTGTGGATCTTGACAGTAAGGGCGATGTAGTCCTTAATCATTTAGGACTTGTTCAGTTGCATTTTTGAATTATGATAACTTAAGTGTAGATGTTAAATTAAATTTAAATTATAACTTAAATTGAAGTTGTAACTTGAGTTTGTATTTGATTGTGTACATTTGAGTTATGATTTGATGGGTTCGTTTGGTTGGAAGATTCAAACTATGTGATTCGAACCATTTTCGATTTACGTGTATTTTTTATGAGAGAAAATACTGTAGCGAACTACGAATCATGATTCGAATCAGGAAACGAATCCTTCTACCAAACGCACAAGTTTGTGTTAGGGTGGGTCAAAACTTGAATTTGTATTTAAATAGTATTTTAATAAAAACTCAATGATGCTGAAAAATTTTAATAGGGTATATATGTGAAATTGTATTCATCTTTTCGTTGTGAACGCATAAAAAAATCATCTTAATCGAAATTAAAACAAAAAAGTTATAACGTTTTTAATAATAGAAAAAATATTATTCATTAACTTGAGTTAAAAAGCAAACTTGAACTCAGATTTTAACCTCAAACTCAAGTTAAATTTCAAGTTCAAACTCAAATTTTACAAAAGAACATGAATTTAAATAAAGTTGTAAGTTGAGTTTAAACTTTTTCTGAATTTGGTTGCAAACGAACAAGCCCTTAGTTTTTGTCAAATGATAAAAATCTATTTGCTGTGTGTTTTGGAAATTTAGTCTACTTTATGGAAACATTTTTATCCACAGTAAATACGTAATCGGATTTGGTTGTGCCAAACAATGTGTAATAGTTAAATGAATCTGGTTTTCACCCAAATTCTCCGGTTCAAGCTCTTCTATCTCATTTCCTCATTTGAAAGGAGGAGAAAAACATATAGTTAACAGACAGTAATTCATTTACCATTAGGCTTAAATTTTCACCATATAAAGACATGAACCATGCGATCGACAGCCACAAAAAGTAATGCAATCTGAAACCCACATCGCATCATTGAACATGCCAAACATTTCAATCCATCTAGTATCTACCTTGGCTTGTATAAAGGTGAGACTCTCCTTCGTACAATCTCCTGGATCTGCTCAGACGACAAAACCGATACCCCAAACTCAAAGTTGGCATTTTCCAACTGCCGATGCAACTGGGGAGAAGTCAAGAGAGAAATCTTTGTGAAAATACATAAAATTTGTATCAGACAAAGCACACTAAATAATAGCAACGTATCCTTGCTGATAGACATACTTCCAGTAAGGCTCTTGGCCATCAAGTGAATGTTACCTTGTCAAGTATTGCAGATTGATCATCAAGGGCAAACTTGCGCATATGCTTCAGCATCTCAAGTTGCTGAAAAGTTTCACTCTCTGCTTTAGAATCAACCTTTAATCAAAATATAAATTTCTAAAACTTTTGACACTTCACCTGTTCTTGTAGTTTTTCTTGACTGTGCATTCTTTCAGCGTATTCATCCGGTCCAAGCTGTCCTTCATCACACGCCATCTCTTCCCTGTTTTCCATAGATTTAGTACTACAAGCAAAATACTATATATCATGACCTCTCATTTCCTCTTGTCTAATTAACTTAAATCCTAGTAATCCTAAACCTAAAGTATTGCTGACCGCCTAAGCTAAAAGACCGAAGGTCTCGGAGGGTGGCTACTTTCCTCTAAATAAAAATTTCGTACTTGACCCTATGAGTTTTGCAAAAATTTGGATAATATCACAAATGTTTGCTTTAGAGGTCATAGATTACGGTAGCTCAGAACAGACAGCAAATTTAGATGTTGCTGTCCAAGCAGAAAGAGAGAGAGAGAGAGAGAGAGAGAGAGCTTACTTTGCAACAAATTTATAAAACTGAATCATCAACTCCTGATCAGTCTCATAAACCATATTCACCTTTCCCAGGCATGATAGGCCGAAACTAGGATCTACAATAACGAAGGCTCAAAATTTTCAATGGTTCTACAATGATAAAATCCTAACTGTATTATAGCAAAAAAAATCCATTTCACCAACAGAAAGCCTTATCAATCTAATCATAGTAACAGCGTTAGCTAATAATTTTCAGTAAACACAGATTTAAACTGGTCATTTTTCCACAATAATGTCTCAAACAGAACACCTTGAATTAATCAACAATAAATCGTCGCACACAATTTTGAAATGTTCATCTCATTGCAGGTCTACATGAAGTGCAACTGCTACATGCCATCATTTTTAGAAGACTGGATTTGATCATTGTGCCAAAGAACAAAAGTAGAAACAGAGTTTAACATTGATGCAAGTAGGACAAGATTACCAATTCCCATCTCTAAAAATATCTCTTCCTGGATAGCAGTAGTTACAGCTACAGCTTCCTGCATATTTCAATGTTAGATTTCAAATCAGGAAAAATTACTTCAAAGTAAGCAAACAATTGTGAGAGTGTTTATGTAGCCAGTAGCCAAAAAAAAGAAAAAAGGATAAATACACCATCCTGGAGTAACTTCTATTGTTGGATAAGAAATATCCAATCTGGGTTTAACTTATCATTTTGAAGTGAGCAAAGATTTTTGCATTTACCATTGAGAAGGCACGCATTAGCTTAATGAGTTCAGAGGATAACAGAAACCGGAATAAAATATTAATGACTGAAAAAAAAAAAAAAAGCTAAAAATGGTGATACCGGCTTAAGCCAGAACATCATTGATAAAGAAATGACTCAAGTTGAAAACTTTTATCTCAGCTAATTTCAAATAAAAGAGAACAAAATCTAAACCAAAAGTTAATTTTTTTTATTTTTTTAATTAACAGTCTAATAGAAGAGAAACGGAGAAATTCACCTGTTGGTCCTGAACAGCATCTGAAATTCTCTTCTTCACGTCTGTAAAAGAATTAGATCCTCAACCAAAGAAGCAATTAAAAATAAATAAAAAAAATGATAAAAAAAAAAAAAGAAAAGACCTGAATTTGAAAGCAAGAAAAAGGTGAGAAATGGAAGTGTACTACCAGGCTGAGAGACGAGGAAGGAGAAGCGAGTGAAGAGATGGAGCAACTCTTCTCTGGACAGCATACCGTCGTTCTGCAACATTCTGACCAACTTCCAACTTCCTCTGTCCTATGAATATGATTCTTGCCTCTTCCCTTCTGTTCCTGTCTTTCACAAAACATGAATATGTCGTGTTTGTGGAAAGACCCAGTCTTATCTTGTGTCAGTTTTTTTTTTTTTTTCCTTTTTTTAATTTCAAATAAAAAATAAAGGGTGAGAAAAAGAAACGCAAAGTGATAAAGGCCTTTTGTTTATCGAGGAGTAGGCGAGGACAGCGTGCACCTTTTCTCCTTTTTATCTTGTTTTATTATTTTCGCCGTACACCATGTGAATGTCCGTTTCTCGTTAAAATTTCTGAATTCAACAGAAACCAGAGGCTCCAATCCAAATCATTTGCCAGTTTCTGGCCCAGTTGCTCATTTCTTGTCAGATTTCATTCGAAAAATTCCAAATGCATTATAGAAACGATGTTACTCCTAAAATCATACCCAATATTAACACTTTTATAGCCTCTTTTTAACCATTCCACTTAAAAAAAAAAAAAAAGGAATACTACACTGAAGCGACAAAATCTTAAAAAACAAATAAACCCAGAAATTTAACTGTATCATTCTTATTTGCTTAACCAGAAACCTGCTGCTTATATTACAAAAAACAAACAACAACGAACAATAAGTCTTAAAAACTGCGAAATCTACATCTTTTTTTTTTCATATATAATTTCTCAAGTAGCAAGAAATTAAAACAAATATATGGGAATGAAAAATAAAAGAAGAGAAAAATAATATTAAATCTAGAAAAGTGACTCAAATGTTATTACAGAAACAGAAGAAAAATCAGAAATCTTCATCCATCTTGAAGACGTGGGACCCACCGTTTCCGTTGAGGCTTGACATGACGGAGGCCTTCTGGTACTCACCCACCCTCTTCTCGAAGAAGTTGGTCTTCCCCTGCAACGAGATCAGCTCCATCCAATCAAACGGGTTTTGAACACCGTACACCTTCCCGCACCCAAGCGCACCCAAGAGCCGGTCGGCGACGAACTCGATGTACTGGCTCATCAACGCGCCGTTCATCCCGACCAACGCACACGGCAGCGCGTCGCACACAAACTCCCTCTCGATCTCCACCGCGTTGCGGACGATAGCCTTGACTCGCTCCTCGCTCAGCTTCTTCCTCAGGAGGGAGTAGAGAAGGCAGGCGAAATCGCAGTGCAGGCCCTCGTCTCGCGAGATCAGCTCGTTGGAGAAGGTGAGTCCCGGCATTAACCCCCGCTTCTTGAGCCAGAAAATGGCACAGAAGCTTCCGGAGAAGAAGATCCCCTCGACGCAAGCGAAGGCGATGATGCGCTCGGCAAAGGACTCGGAACCATCGATCCAGCGGAGGGCCCACTGGGCCTTCTTGGCAATGCAAGGGACGGTGTCGATTGCGTGGAAGAGGCGGGTCTTCTCAGCGGAATCCTTGATGTAAGACTCCAGAAGGAGGCTGTACATCTCGGAGTGGATGTTCTCGATGGCGATCTGGAAGCCATAGAAGGCGCGGGCCTCCGCGACCTGGACCTCTTTCATGAACCTTCCTGCGAGATTCTCTAGGACGATGCCGTCGGAGGCGGCAAAGAAGGCGAGGACGTGGGTGATGAAGTGCTTCTCGTCGGGGGTTAGGGCTTCGAATTGGAGGACGTCCTGGGAGAGATCGACCTCCTCGGCGGTCCAGAAGGAGGCTTCCGCCTTCTTGTACATCTCCCAGATCTCCGGGTACTGGATTGGGAACATACAGAACCGGTCCGGGTTCGGAGCGAGAAGGGGCTCTTCTGGAATGGCAGGCATTTTTCTGAGGTTTGGAGATTTGTGTTTTTGTTGAAATGGGTGTATATGTGTGTGTGTGTGTGTGTGTGTGTTTTGTGAGAAGGTTTTGGCTATGGAGGATGTGAGAGTTTGTGGGGGATATATATAATGAATGAATTTGGGAAAGAAGAGGAAAGAAGGAAGGATTTTGAATATTGAATTTGGGGGGAGAGGGAGAGAGAGAGAGAGCGGGTTATTTGAAAAAAAAAATGGGGGATTTGGGAAGCTTGCGCGAGAATGAAGCGGGAGAGGGTATTGACGGTATTGACGGTATTTTGGGTATTTTATAAAATGATCACTGTTGAATTTGGTGTTGAAAGGGATGTAACGGGGTCGTTTTGGATTTTCGATGAAGGAATTTATGAATATAACCTTGGAAGGGAGCTCGTGATTTGAACTTTTCTTTTTTTTCTTTTTTTTCTTTTTTGGTTTTTGGGAAGCTTGCGTGAGAATGAACCAGGGGAAGGGTATTTTCGGTATTTCGATAACTTTTGTCTTTGTGACCAGTTTTGCGGCTCGTGAATGTAACCCTGGAGATGGGTAGCAATTACAGCCACCACAGTGAGAGAATGTGTGTAATTTTTGGAGATATAGAGGGCTGTTTTGGTAAAGTGATATAGACCTTTTTTCTTTTAAATTTGGAAGGAAGGCGTGAGAGGGAAGCTTTTAAAATTTGAGAGCATTGCGTTTTAGTGAGTGGCGGGAATATTAGTGGCGCCACTTGTTGGAAGTTTATTTGGAGCGTGCCTTGTAGCGGGATTTCATTTCTCCATAAAATAGAAAATGCTCTGTTTTTTCTTTTAACATTACTAATGGCAATGTATTTACATTGGCCTCTACTGTGTTAAAACTCATAATTTTAATTATGTTATAGTATTTTTTTTTATAAAAAATTTAAATTTTAAACGTTAAAATTAAGAAGTACTGATTTAAACACATAAAATCAAACGAGCCCATTATCTTTTAAAAACAAAATTGAGTCATTAATCGTGTCGCGTCGTCGGTGGAGGAAGGTGGGTTCATGCCGCCTAGAGGGATGATTCTCATCGTCATGGGTCTGGGAAAGGTGGTTTCGTCGCAAGCTACGTAGTCAAAAAGGTGGCAATGATGGAGATTAGCCGAAGGTCCGTTTGGCAATATTGCTTTTGGAGGCTGTTTTTAGCTTTTTTAAAGAAGCTACATCATGTCAACGTGTTTGATAAGGACTCGTTCAGTTCGCTAATTCGAATTGAGATATGATGTTGTATGAGAGCTTTTTACTGTAGTAAAAAAGTTAGATGTGACTGTTTCTGAAAGCTTTTTACTATAGCAAAACTCGAATCAGCAAAAAGAACGGGGCCTTTTGTCCAGCAACTTCTAAAAATTATTGCCCCACAACAGAATTTGAGAAGCTAGTCAGGAGTTGTTTTTCCACATCAGATTTTGCTGTCATTGTCTAAATTTACTAAAATGACCCTAATAATAAAATAATTCCCAATCAACTCATTTTATTTCTTCCAAATCAAATTCAATAATATATTTTATTTTAAATGTTTATTTGAAAATTAAACATCTTTAATAAATATCTTCACAACAATTTTATACATAGCTTACTAAACGCTTAAATTTCTGCTTTTGGTATTAACAGTAATTTTTTAAAAAAAATATTAAACACCTACATATTTTTAGTCACAGTAATTTCTGACTGACAACACAACAACAGTATAAATTTTCAACAGCACAATAATACTAAACTGGCTCAGAGTTTATTTCTTTCTTTTTAGTATTTTCGTTATTTTTTAGTACTTGAGGAAGGTTCTTTCCACTTTCCAATGTGAGCTATTTTACATTTGTTTCCGTGAAAATGCAATCTAAAACCACACATTTTCAATCGGACGGTTCAAATGATTGATCTTATCAATATCATCTATGGAAGTTACGATACTGTAGTCACCTCCTAATAATACTATTATGTTATTATCAGTGACTAATTAATTAACAATATATATTTTTTATTAAAACTAAATTCTATTTTTTTTAGTATTATCATTTTTCTTTTGTATGGACTAATTATCAATATTATTCACATGAGAGTTGTTTAGGCCCCGTTCATTTCGCTGATTTAAGTTTAGAATTCAAGTTTTGTTACAGTTAAAAGCTTTCAGAAACAGTCACATCTAACTTTTTTGCTACAGTAAAAAGCTCTCACACAACATCACATCTCAACTCGAATTAGCGAACCGAATGGGCCCTTACTCTCTCTTTCC
>NW_010368042.1:95557-113614 GCF_000414095.1 Morus notabilis | reverse complement strand
CCTTTTGTTTTCTCACTTAGCGCTGGGCCCGGCCCCGCCACTGGCTAGTCACCAGACTCTCGGCAGTTGAGTCGGTGGCTGGGTCTCACGTGGTTGGTATGTGGCTGTGGGTGTGATCCAATGGTGGTGGAAGTGGAGATCTTGCATCTTGACAAAGTTGGGCGGTACTTTTGCTCTAAGTTTCTACCCCTTTCTTCGATGTAGTTTTGGGGAAGGGTAGCGTGGGCTGTGGAGTGAGAGTTGCCGTGGTCGTAGGCTTGATAGGTTCTGGCGATGGGAGGCACCAGTTTTTCAGGGTGGGCTTCAATGCTAGGGCTCAGTCTCTGGTTGTACAACACTCCTTTTGGGATTTCTTGCGTGTGGGTCCATGGTCGGTGATGTTGCTCCTTCGATTATGGCTCTCCGTGTCGTGGTGGCCAGCTTGGTGCCGACAGATCTACCTGTGTGGCTGTGTCCACCTTTTGTAATGTTTGTTTTATTTTAATAAAGGCGTTGATGTTTACGCTGTTTAGTAGCGTGTTTTTGTTGTTGTGTTGGTTTTTTGTTGTAATAACGAAGGTGATCTCCCTATCTTCTGGGATTGTTGTTATGTTTGGTCTGCAAGTTATGGTGCTTTGTGGTGTTGTGGTAGGCCTTTGTGTCTTTAGTCTCTCAATTTCAGTCAACCAGAGTTACCAACTGACTTTTGCAGTTTGTGGTGTGTTTGAAATAGCCAAATTTGTGCTCGATTGGTTACGTGCTTCTTTGGTTTCTCTTTGTTAGACCTTAGTACATGTGTTACCCCCTTTATTGTTTCAATCGAACCTCTGTGGTCAGAGTTGAGTCGCTAAAAATCACATATTAAATCGAATTAAAAATCCAAATAAAAAAACTAAATGGACCTTAAGTATCCGTTTAGTTCGTTGAGTTGAGATATGACTTTATGTGAGAGCTTTTTATTGTAACAAAAAGTTAGGTGTGACTATTTCTGAGAGCATTTTACTGTAACAAAACTCGAATCGGTGAAATGCATGGGCAGTAAATGTGTTTGGGTCTTCCACGTCGTGGACGTTTAGTTGATGGATTCAGAATCATAATTCAGAATTATTCTCGATTTACGTGTATTTTTTATGAGAGAAAATACTATAACAAACAACGAATCATGCTTCGAATCATGACATGAATCTAACAACCAAACGATAGTGATTGTATTGTGAATGAAATTCTCATTTTCAAATATATATATATATATATATTATTCACATGGTAATTAGTCATTTTAGCTCAATTTCCCGCCCAAAAGAGAATATTCCGGTGAGTCCCGTTCTCGAGCCTTCCCGATACATCTCCTTCTCCTTCAGATTTCAGTCTTTAGTCTTCACCAAAGAAAAGAAAACAAGCAAAACTAACCAGCTCTCCCATGGCGTCTTCCTTTTTCATATTCTCTCTCATCATCCTCTCTCTCTCCTCCTCCGCCATCTGCTTCTCTCTTTCCACCCTCCTCAACGCCGCCTATATCCTCTCCAACTCCAACTACCTCTCAATGTCCCTAACTCTCCAACTCGCCGCCAATTCCAAAACCCTAGCTCTCCATTTCTCCAAAGCTACCGTCTTCGCTCCTTCCGGCCAGGCCTTCCTCCGCTCCGGCCAGCCTTCTCTGCTCCTCCTCCGCTACCACGTCTCGCCGTCAAGAATCCCCGCCGAAACGCTCAAGACTCTTCATCGCGGCACCAGAATCCCCACTCTGATTCCGGATCACTCTCTCGTAGTCACAGCTTCGCCGAATTACGACGGATATTTGTCCCTCAACAATGTCAGAATCAACGACAATGACGTGTTGGACGACGGCTCTGTGGTTATATGCGGCGTCGACGACTTCTTGAGCTCGCCTTTCGAGTTTTCTCCGAATCCGGAGGACGTACTTTTGCTCGATCGCGAAATTTCTAAGGTCCAGAGGCTATTCTGTAATCGCTGCGTTTCTTGAAGCTCAATTGATGGAGATCCATAAAGATCAGACGAAGTTCACGATTTTGCGCCGGTCGATCAAGCATTCAAAGAAGATGAGGCGAATAATATTGGTGATTACGCGGCGATTTTCCGCCGACATGTGGTGCCGAGATGGGTGCAGTGGAAGGACTCGACTCGGTGTGAGGTTGAGACGAAGTTACTGACGTGTTCGCCAGGATTTACGATCAATGTGACGGTGGCCGACGGCGTTCCTATGCTGAATGGTTTGCCGGTTGCGTTTCGAGAAGTATATCGCGGCGAGTGGTTGGTTGTTCATGGACTTAACGGTTTGATCAAGGGTTTGATTCATCCTTTCTCTGATGGAGATGATGTTGCCGAGGAAACTGATTAGCTCTGGTGACTATTACTGATCTTGTGTGACATTCCAATCAAGCAATCTGCTTTCGGTTAACTAATAGGTTTCAATTCTTCATTGATGTGACAGTACTTAGTCTTGAAATCTGTCTTTTGGGAATTGTAATTTACATGATTTGTTAAAAGCATTCTATTCAACCCTTTATTCTTGTGAATCTTCTTTTGTTCATTGCTGTTTTAGTCATTTGAACTCTGTGTTGATAATTGCTGGAGATGACAATTCAAATGATAAAACTATTCCACTACTTTTAACTGAACATGAAATGGAAAAAAAAATTACAAATTGCAGAAGAGATTTCGGAACGATTTGGAAAATACAAACTAATGCTCTAGTCAGAATCTAGCCTTTGTAGTTTACAAAGATTCAAAACCTATAGGCTATAGTGCATAGCTGGTGCTAGCTTCCTTGGCATTTGAGTCCCCTGAGAAACTAGCCCTTGCCAATGCTCTTAGCTTCTTCATCTCACTCTTTCGCTCTTCTTCATGTCCCTTTAGCTGTTTTCCTTCTCCGGATCTCTGCCAACTAACATTTCTCTCCGCAGTTGTGGAAACTGCCATTTGAATAACATCGGGGCTTGGTGAACCAGGACTAAGCACAGGGACGACTGTTGAACTCATGGCACCGATGGGGTCAATACTAGTTGTTCTCCTTTCTCTTCTTTTTAACTCTGTTTCTGGACTTGGAGGAAGGAATGGAGCTAGGCCTGTTTTCGCATGGGAGGATCTCGGTATAACTCCAGGCCAATGTCTCCTTGGAAGGAAAGGAAGAATAAAACCTTTAGCAGCGACCTTCAATCCGAGCTTGAGAGAATTTTTCCGAGGATGTGATAGTCGTAGTAGGGAATTTATTAGTGCGTACCACTCGTTTATAAGCTGAGAAACAAAGGTAATCAAGAGGAGAGCCAGCATAACAAATCCCAATTTTTGTGCTTCCATTGGATTTGTGCGAGTCATACTGACAGATAAAGCAAAAAGTCCAACCTCACACAAGAGAGACACACTTTCAACAAGGTGGACTCCTCTACTGATGTATGGTTTGAGTAGGAATAGATACATGAACTGCACCACTGTGATTGTCAACGCAAACATACTTTGGCTCAATTTCTTCGATGAGTAAGCTCCAGAGATGATCCCCAAACCGACCCTTCTTAAGAGATCGAGAACTATGTATGAAGATCTAGCACAGCCCAAAAGTCTTCTCAGCAAGGGAATTTCAGTCTCTTCAGTACTGTCGACTGAGCTGACAGCTCGTATTCTCCCAATCCCGTAATGGCCACTTCCACCCCACTTGTTTGTGGTGTTTGAGTCGTTTTGATCGACAAAGGCAAACAATGGAGGACCTTTCCAATTCTCAAAGAGAATTCCAAAACGTGAAAGGAAAGACGAAGGGACCCCTTCTCTGTAAAACCACTTTCCTGTTGTGGGCTTCATTGTAAAGAAGAAGCAAAGCTTTATGTACCATGATTTTGTTATAGCAACATGCTTGATTTCCTTGTACTGAAGCAGACTTCCAGAGAAGACTGCTACTATGAGAAAAAGGCATAATGATAAAATAAAAGCTGCGGGGACTGCAAGCAATAAAGCTCCCGTGATTATTCCCCCGGTTGTACCACCTGCAGTTAGACTAGATTTACTTCCTTGACAGACAATGAAATTAACTGTGATTCGCTTAGAATGTGAATAATCGTCACCTCTTATTACAAATGCTGACGACTGAGAGATGCAAGGTAGCATGAGAATCAGGAGAAATATCTCGAACCGGGGAACTGAAAGTATCCCATGAACTGGTGTTCCTGTTCTCCATTTTAGAAAAAGTAATACCAGAATATGTGCCGTAACTAGACCGCCTCCTACCACTCCAAGCCAGAACAAGTTCATCTCTAAGTCTTGCCACCTGTATGGAAAACAGCCTCAATGATGTTAGACAACATACTACTTTTGATATCACAGATACATACAGTTGTTTGCAAAGTGGCAGAATGTAAACTAGTATGCAAACTATATAGACAAAGGTAATTGTGGAACTACCCTTTATAATTCTCCATTCTCTTTACGACATCGCTAGCAGATAACGGCTCTCCTTTCTACAAGACAAAGTCCTCATAAAAAGAGGTTCTGGTTCAGATACAAGCAATGGTTCAGATACAAGCAATGCCTGAGTAATGAAAATACTCACCAGGAAATAAATAAAATATTCTTTGGTATCAAGAGGCAGTCCATAAGGCGCCTTTTTCAGGCTTATATTATACTGCCCATGAAGCCAGCCGGTTGTGGGTTCAATCTCTGTTGATTGTGGACAAGAAATATTTTTAAGGCAAGAGTCAACTTGATAAGTAGCCGTCTTGTTTTCAGAAACGGTGCTAAATTTCTTTCCAAGCTTCTCTTCCGTTAGATAAATATAGTTGGGCCAAACTGAAGCACTATCATGTTTCCATGGAAGCTTTTGATGAGGTATAAGCCATCTAAGACCCTTTGCAGACTCAGAAAATTCAATGGGTTGGGTAACTGAGAGCCATTCTGAGAGGACAAACACTTGAAGATGTCCAACCATACCCTGCATGAAAGCTGATCAGATGTTCAAATTGGATCTTACTAAGAAAAATATGTGGTGAGTAAATTCCAAGTTAAACATGCTAAAAATTTCCTGCTTCATTTCGAATCTGCTGAGTACCTAAAAACTTACGTGAAGATTCATTGATGGATCAGTGGCAATAATACTGGTACTCCCAGAGGCAAGAGTGTCTATAGCCCCAAGATTGGCCACTGAAATTGAAAGAACAGCTGTCGCTAATGATGTCGCCAATATTCCCGCAGTCACAAAAGAGTGCAGTGCAGTTGACAATGAAGGGATTGAATCTGGATCCGCAAGAGAAAAAATATTATTATCATTTAGAAAAAAAGGTGTTAAATAGAAAGGAAGAAAAGCTTTAAAAAGAGGAAGATATTGTATACATACAGTGCCTCACTTCAAGTTGGTTTGATGCCAAGTTTGGATTTCCTGAAATATCATTTACTTTCCCTTCAGGAATGATTAATGACAACACGTTATGAGTTACTGCCACGACATTCAACGAGTACAGAGCTCTCGAAACTTCCTTCAACCTACCGAAAGCAAAGCAGAACACTTTGACATAACTTGAGGTTCATATTTTCTGTACATTGACATGACTACCATTATAGATACAATTGTGTCAAGAGTTGAAGAGAAGCAAGAAGCACCTGCCTTGTTATTCTGCCACCAATCACTTCTACCACGGAAGCTTCAAACCCAAAAACCGGCTTTGTAAACTCAACTATAATGTTAATCTCGGACTCCCTTGTGACATTTGGAGAGCTGGTACTTAGTCTTACACCAGGCTTTACAGAATCTAACAGAAAAATAGCAATAAGCTCAAGAAGAGGATCTGAAAAGTTTTCCTGAACTACGTGGGATCAGCAAAAAACTACAGAATTGCATACCATATAGAAATGTAACTGAGGCAACAGGTGAGACAGGAGATCCATTCCTGCCAATCAATAATTCAGCTTGTAGTTCGACCGTGATGGTTTCAGTTCTTGATGTAACATTCAGCTACAGTTTATACAGGAAATGGGAAATTCTTTAAATGTACAAGTTAAATCCAAAGTAAAATTATGAAACATAAACAAAAAGGGCAGAGTTGAAGCTTTCTACTTACTTCGAAAGCAAATCGGCGGTTCCCTTGATTTCTACCACTAATAGGTGATAAACTTCTACCCTGGTTCACCCTCAATGAATTTAAAATCTGCAGTGTGGAATTCACTATGGGAATGCTGAAGTCCAAGAACATCTTTAAATTTTCCACTTTGTTGGTTGCAAAGACAGTTCTTGGGACCCCATTAATCACTAACTCATATGAAGGAACCGCGGTCCAGAAATCCACCAGCACTGGCCTTCTATCTGTTTAAGTTACCAGTTTATGAGATAATTAAGTGATGAAATGACAACAAATCCGCATTAAAGCTAAATGGAGACTCATATCCCACCAAAGTGAATGATTATAGAGGAACCATTTGTTCTTGTAAAGAAATTCCCTGCCTGGTCTGTACAAATACTATCTGCCATTGTAATTACAACTCGTCCAACTGCAGTTTCCATGGAAAGAATTACGTCAAGCTTGTAATGTATGGAGGGCTTAACAATGCGCAAGGATTTTGGGTCTATATGCGCCGGTCCTTTGATTATGACCTACAAGAGAGAATGGTTTTTTAGCAAAAGCATAGAGTTATGCCTTGATCTTGAAAGTATGCATATTTTGGTGAGTACTGAGTTTCCACAACCAACCAACTTACATCACAGTCCGAGGAGTTTACACACTTGAAGCCACCCCGTCCAGCACAATCCTCGCTGAATTTGACATCAATAGCTATTCGTTTAGCATTAGTATAGTTCTGTTTGGTGGAAATTGTTGCAGTTGGTGGTACTGTGTCTGTTAGATAAGTAGGAGCGAAGGAGAAAAACTTCTTAGTGAAAATGACTAAATACAAATCCGAAATTAAACAAGTGACTTCTACGGAAAAAAGTATTGAAGTTCTTCTAAAAGGATGAAAAAAAATCTCACCAATGAACCAATAATAAGCTGATGAGTTTCTCTCGCCACTTCGGGTTGTGACGTTAAGAATAAATTTGTGGTCACGGTTGACAGTTAAGTTCTTCAGTATTATGAAATTAGCTGGACAAGAACTCAAGACTTCTCCATCAAGCTGTTCACACTCAAATATGAGATATGAATTATGTTATTCATTGCTATATGTATTGAATTCTAAGTTTAGATTTTCCCAACAACACAAATTGTACATTAAAGCTTTCCTTTAAATTTCAGTATTAGAAATACTCAAAACTATGAAAATTGTTATAACTTGTTTATGTATTAAACACGGAAAGAAGACTGCACCGGACCTACATTATTGTCATTTAAAATCACCAACACTTGAATATGCCATTTAATTGTCATTAAAATAAATATAATTTGAACAACTAAAGAGAGACCAACAAGAAGAACAGTACATACTTGGCAGTATATGGAACACCTATTGTCATGGCATGCATTTGAACCGTTCAGCCTCTCAAAAGAGTATCTAAAAACTGCATAAGAGTATCTTGAACTTGCTTGGGGAGCTTGATCAAAACGAATCAGGACCGTTGATTCGACCGAGTTTAGAACATGCACGAAGATTACTACTGCAGCACAGAGAGAGAGTATGGGAAGCTTGAGCTTGCCCATTTTAGACTTTTAAGGAGTGAGTGGCTGAATCATCACATTAAGCCAAAATCCAGAGAGATGAAACCAAGAAAGATGTTTGTTCTCCTTTGAACCCAAAAGAGAGTTGAAAAAACACACACACACACACATTTAATGTGCAGTGTTTCTGTATGGTTATAAAGTTGAAGAGCCAGAGGAAAAAAGCTCAGAACAACCACCAAACCAGCCTTTGTTGTCAGTCTCATTACTGCTTCTCACATCCCTCATTAACTACCCCATCAGCCGACCTAGCTGTAATTATTTATTTCTTTATTTTCATTTCTAAGTAAAATGAACAGAAGAAATATCCATTTTGATAAATGCCATCTTCCATATCTATCTCTCTCTCTCTCTCTCTAATATTGTAGATTAAAGATACACCTGAAGTTAGCCATGATCTAATCCAAGGATTCCACAGTTACTGTCCCAACAGAGCATTCACTGCGAGTTGGATCATGAATAAGACCACTCGATAAAGGTGAAAGTGGACCAATTTTTTTCCATGTTGATTCAAATTTCTTCTGTGACTCAAATATCACCAAAATATTGGTAACAAGTTTCAGAAAAATTCAATATGCTGAAACTTTTAAGCGTCTTTTTTTTCCCTGAAAATTTTTGGCTTCAGTCTAAGTTAATCAACACCCTTTTAATTAAGCAGATCATACTACACTCATGCTTTGCTCTGAGATGATCAACATACAATGATATCTGCTTTATTTATTTATTTAAGGAGAAACATACATGTAAAACGGAAGTGACATCCAATATTGATTGTCATTGTTCTAACCATCGAATTTCTCGACTGAGCTTGTATGTACACTATTTTTTACATGTGTAACAAACTTAAATCAAAGATGACGAAAAACGACTGAGACACGCGGGCATCCAAATGGTATTTTCCTCAAGGTTCAAGCCGGCAGAGGCAGACGAGGCGATCTTCTTTTTTCATTCGCGGATTCCTCTTAATCTTCCACAACCATCCACGGTAACTTTGGTCCCTAAAAAGAGAATGGAATACATAAGCCAAGTTACTCAAACAATTCTTCAAGATTGCTAGGCATGGCTTAACAAGTGATTAAATTCGAGTTTGATCTCCAAAAGACCTAGTTAGCAAGAGAGAGGGAGAAAGAGAGAAAGAGGGCTTGCACAACATGTAACTTTCTTGTGGGGAGGGTAAACAAGATTTAGTTCCACAACGCTGAAATGTGCATAAAAGTCCTCAAATAATGTATCCATTTTTTAAAATAATGCAAGTGCTGAAAATAAATAAATAAATAAAACCTAGTACATAAATGCACTGAGTGCTGCGTACAAATTGTCTAGCATAAGGGTCTAAAACCATCACTCATGTTGGAAACCTGGTTTTACCTTTCCTTGACGTACGATTTTCAGAGGAATTACAGTCATGTCAACTACAGTTGACGGATCAGCGACTCTCAAGCCACCATCAATGACAAAATCAAGGCCCTGATTCAATTTCAAATGCACAAATTTAGAATTGTATTAAGGAAGAGATTATGCAAAGAAAAAGCCCAGAGTAAGGTCTAGGTATGCTTCAACGGTTCAAAACTGAACAATATAAAAGGTGTTCGAAAAGACACCCACAGACTGCATAAGCGCTAAAGCTGAAATTTCTTTCTTCCATGGTTTACTTGAAGGAAATGAAGGGAAAAAAAGCCTTTTTGTTACAAAGAAAAGGTCATCAACAAATTAAATTTCTATGTAGCCTGTCATCTTTTCCTTCCCCTATCACTAACAAAGTAAATTACCTGTTTAATACCAGGAAAAACACAGATAGGCAAGATTCATAAAGTTTTCCCAGGAATTAAAAAACCTAAATAGAAAGTTTCAGTTTCAGAAACAACGTTCATTTGATAGACCTACCTCTGGTCCATAGGTATCAGCTATAACCACAGGATCTATCATCCACTCATTTTCCTTGGGGCCCTTAACACTGACATAAGAAACGTGCATTCAGCATAAGAGCATAATAATATATGAGAAACGAGAAATAGAGGCCATGATATATGAAAAATTAGTATATCTAGCCTCATATCTTTCTTTCCTACCAAACAAAATAGATATAGCAATTAGACCTGCCTTGTAGATATCAATGGTGCCTCCATCTTCTCTAGCATTGCTTGACATATTGCATCATCAGGCATTCGGATACCAACATTTTTCCTTGACGCGTATTTTGCGGTTGTAGTCCCGTACCTTATGCACTGTTTGGGTAATTCTTTGCTTGCCGATAAGATGAAGGTGTACTGTTATCAAAACAACTGTGTTAGAGATCGCAACTTTCCACTTCAAAAGAACCTAATTACGTACCCCCAATGCAACAAGAAACTGATACCATACTCAAATGATCTTGGTGATGCCATGAAAGGTTAATAAATTAAAGATCATATAGAAAGAGTGCCAGTATGTCTTTACACCATTAGCGGAACGATAGTGTCAAGCTATAGTAGTTGCTGTAGATTTGAGGGTATTCGAGATTTCTTCTTACTGAAGATATTACAGCATAATCGAAGAACAGACTTACAGGCCCAGGCAAGCAATGCTTCACGGCCCGGAATATGTTTGCGTGGCCTTGGCCATCACCTCTAGGAAATCCAGTTGTGTATATATCTATGTCCCGGAAGGAGTGGCATAAAATGCTAAGGGGCTGCATGGGAAAAGAAGGTATTAAGTTCAAAAGCATATACTATCCAGTATCCAGTGGTTGGTGTTTAAATACCATGATAAAGCGCTTTCTACAGAAATTGAAGAATTGAACAAAAAATGAGTCGCACTCCTTGCCTTTAGAGGTTCTATGTTTTTAATTCTGCAGGGGAAAAAACAAACAAGAGACTCGTCATCGCGGGCATTAGAGTATCAAAGCGCTTCAGTAGCCCCAGAAATTAATGGACTAAATCAAATCCGTCTTACAACGAAATCTACCTTCGAAGTCGCTCAATTGCCGAGTGGTTTCTCAAATCACAAACTAGTGCATACCTACAAACAAACTAAGGATGCAGTTACTTAACCAAATAAAAATTAAAAAAATAAAATAAAAAATGGGATAAAGAATTGCATAAGATATGATACAAATTCATACACGGTATCAGTAGGAATGACCCCAACAGCTCCCTCTTTCAAGAGATTCACAACCGGTTCCAACTTCCAGCTATCAGCTCCTGATGGATCAACTTCAACATACACCAATTCATCCTCCTGAAAGTTATTATAACAAATTTAACTAAAACATTGTTTATTACCGTTAATAATGCAGTATATTGACAATATATTAAAACCATCATATAACAATGTTTCTCAGCTCTTTGACAGTTTTGTTTCCCAATTCAACAAGAAGTCCTCACGCAAGAACTAGTCATTCATAACCTTCAATGACTGAAATTTCTAGTCAAAATTGAGATCTTTTTGGCACACACATAGAACAAAATGGATTTGAGAATAGCACACCGCAAAATTCACAGAATTTTCAACTTTTTTTTTCCGCAAACAAACGAAGAGAGAGAGGGGAAGAAAAGGCGAGGGATAATGAGGACCTTGGTAAAGCGGGGACTTGCGTATTTGAGGCGCTTAGGGCTTCTCTTAACGGCAAAAGCCAATACTTGGAGAGAAGGGGATTTTGTGGTGGTGGTGGTGGTGGTGGCGGCGGCGGCGAGAGATAGACGGCTTCTGTACGGACCGAAGCGGCGCGTGGAAAGGGTGTCGAAGGAGGAGAGTGAGAGAGGTTGGGTGTGAGCTTGAAGTTTTGCTTGGAAAGCCATCTCTTTTACAATGAGTGGAGAGCCTCTTTGGCTTCACATTTGGCGCCACAGCAAAAGCCAAAGCGAAAGCCAAAAATGGCACTTAAGAAACGAAAGGAAAGGAAACGAAACAGATGAAAATGATCATCACCCTCGTATATAGTCATCTACTACATGCTACAACTAACAAGAAAGCTACAACTAACAAGAAAGTTCCAGGGTTGCCGATTTCACTCTGGAAACGACGTCGTCACGCAAATAGTTTACAAAATTCCAAACGTCCAACTTAACTAACAGGGCTTTTAAGTACGTTTGGTTCATAAATTTAAAATTATGATTCAGAATCATTCTCATTTTATGTATATTTTTTATGAAAAAATACTGTAAAAAATCATGAATCATGATTCAAAATCAAGAACGAAACAAACGTCCCATTGTGGGCTGCGAGAATTATACATGCCCACTCTTGAAGGAAAGAGAAAAGAGGACTTATTATTTAAAAAAAAAAAAAAAAGAGGACTTATTATTTTTATGGATTATTATCATTGTGTCCTAAATTTTAGGGTCATTGTTAGTTTATCACATTGAGAATGTCAACACGTCAAAACACTCACAGTAGTGACCGATGATGGTCAATGTCTTATCATGGTATTTAAAGGTTATATTAAGGGTGTGCTTTGAGAATGGGTTTAAACCACCTGGTTTAGATTCAAACAGTGTTCTCTCATGACATTTTTAAATTTAAAAAGTTTTATCACAGTAATTTAATTTGAGTTCTGATTCAAATCACCTAATTTGTACTCAACAATATGTAGTTGATATTCTACAAAGGTACTTCACAGTTACCGACCAAAGACTATATTTATAAAGAGAAAATTGCAGAATTCATCCTTCATCTTTAACTAATACCCTCTTTTTTTATTAGTATAGTTAATTGACTCAAAAGAATATTAATTAAGAATAAAGAATCCCGACCCATGTATTTTTTGTCTCCTTTCTCCTTATTAAATACTTTGGCCGTTATTGATGACCACCGGTATCCTACCATATTACTACGAGAAGCTGAAAAATAAAAAATAAAAAATAAAAAATAAAACCCAAAAGAGGATCATGATGATTCGACTGTGGTGAACAGAGGAGGCGCGCTTCTCTTTCAATTTAAGTCAAGCTTGTTGCAAGGCTAAAGGACGACAAAATGAGATATACATAAAAACCAAGAGGCCTAAATTAGATTTAAGGACACCGGAAAAACTGTTTCTAGGTTGCAATGAACTGCACATGCCACACATAACTCATGATGCAGCCATTGGCAACAAAACCCATAGCGTGGCAATCGTTTTATGATGACAGATGTTATGATAGAGCTAGACCACGGAAAATCTTATCTTATCTATAGTCTATAGACGTAATAGCACCTTTCTTCTTCTTTTGGAAAGGATTAAAAGTTGGTGTCAAAAGTAGAATTAGAAGTTGCAAAAGAATCATACTAGATATTACTATCGAAGAATCGATATAATCACATAGCATTATTGGGAGCAACAAACCAGAATCACTATTGAAAAATCATATTTCATATAGAAAATCCCCTAATTATTTTTTCAGTTACATGGTGAAACGCACAGATGTGAAAAATCTGGACCTACTGTGATTCCCAATTCTACATGCACTAAGCTCAAATTGCTCATAAAAATCTTTTCACTCTTCCAGAAAAGAGGGAAAAAAAAGGCTTTCTTATCGGGGTGGGGGAGGCGGCGGCACATGTGACTTTGCTAATCCTATCCATGCAACAATGCTAACAGCAAGGATTACCCATCCAAATATATCATACTTGAGATCGCTGCTCTTCTTTTTCTTTGCAGTCTGCAAAACAAAAACCCAGATCAAGAATACAAGAAAAAAAATATAATGCAATTCCAGAACTGTATGTGTATCATTAGACATAAACACGAGGATTCAAATGCCGTTGTCAACGTAATTGTCGAGATTTTGATTTATGGATAATGTTTGATTAAACTGGTGTTGTTGATGTCTATTCCCAAAAAAAAAAAAATGATTTATAGTTAAAAATCAATGTTTAAAATGCTTAAATCGTCAATGTTGTCCAATTTACACTAGATTAATAACCAAAATAGAACACTATCATCATTACCAAAATGGTAGTTGTTAACAGACATCAAACATCTAGAGAGGATAAGTCCAGAACCACGTGATGAGCTAGTGCTGTCTGTTTATCTTTCACTAACCACTATTAGCTCCTTATAATCTCATGTACATGCATTTACCCAAAAAATATAAGGCAACAACTTAACAAATGGCAAGACTTCAAATAGAACTTAGATAGAGAACAAGAAAAGATTTCAGGCATTACCTTGGTGCCCGATGAAGAGGAAGGCCCTGAAGATCCCATTGCCTGTTGGCTTAAACCGTGTTTATGGATTTCCCTATGCAATTCTGGGGCCTACAGATGCAATATCCATGATCAAGTATATCAAGACTCAAACAAATTAGTAGTCCAACAAACAAATATGAAGTTAATTTAGTAAAACAAATCCAAGGTTCAACTAATTGCAATGTATGTTTCGAGGGGCCAAAAAGAAAGATTGCAAAAATTTACTTAAGCAAACACCCACCTACAAATACAATGCTAGTCAAGGTCTACAACTTTAAGCCTTACTACCACCAGAAGGCTTTAATCAACTAAACGGTGACATCGCAAGAGCCTAATTCTATGATTCTACCATTACCAAGTTTTTCCTTGTACGTAGCACACCTATTAATTCCTTCTCTTTCAGCACATTGTCAATGGTATGTAACTTGAAACACCTACATGTCAACGGACCTAGCCTAAATCATAAAAAGTGCTTAAGAATACAGATTCCTCACCCTATGTTAAAACCAAAGGCAAGATCAAATAGGAAACAAACAGAAAGCATATAAAATACCCACAACCGTGAACGTGCTGTACCCAAGTCGGCATAAAATTAACCCACTTTCCGCAAAAATACCAATTTTCAGAAACTCAAACAGCAAGCATTAACATTTCTGACTCTGTCTGGTCTGTTACCTACTCCACAAACCAGATCTAAAACCTGAAATGACTGAGGAATTCCTCAAATTCGATCCAAACTGCCTATGATGCAAACAATCACACAATTAACCAAAGGTACTGAGAAAAGAGCCATGTTGATACGAAGAATTTTGATGAATTCATTCCCAAACATGAAACACAGCCTACTTCAGATATCGCATGCAGAATTAAAAGTGTTTTTTAGCAGTTTAAGCTTGTTGATGATTGAGGTCATTCTAAGTTCAGCTACCATCTTTATAGGGTACAAATATACTTTCAGCAGGTGCCTTTCATGTTCAATCCATCACACTATAACCACAATTGTTCTCGATGGAAACAAACCAATGATGGCCGTATAACCCGATAACTATCATCTAATAGAAAGTCCTAAATCCACTAAATAGTCAATAATATGTTTAATAACGATGCCATCTAATAGCATTCTTAATTCAACAAAAAAGGCACGAGGTTTTTTCAAAGTACATAAGAGCTGAGAATACCTTATTAGCCACTTCCAAAGACTTGCGATAAAGCTCATTATCAGGATCCTATCATTGAAAAGAACCCCACTTTATTACAAAATTAACTTTTGAATCAAAAATTGTTTTTTGCACATATTATAATGATTGCATTAGTCAGGAGAGAAGAACAACCTCGTCAAGAGCTTGCTGAAAGGCTTCCGCCGCCTTAGCGAAATACTCTTTTGCCTCTTCAAGATCGGGAGTCAAAAATGCATGAGAAGTATGAGCATTTCCCAGGCACCAAAGAGTATCATGTTTCTTCGGATCAACCAGCAAAGCCTCATCCAGCTTTGAAATTGCATCTGCGCAATTTAAATTAAATTCATACCCAAAAAATTGCGGAGAGAAAGAGAAGATTCACGAAATAATCAATCACTGAAAAGAAAAAAAAAATCCTTCTTTCAAAACGCCCAAATTAAAACTCATAATCGAAAACTATACAACAATCTCGGAATCATATTTCATTTTCCCAGGAAAAAAAAAAGATAACTTGGATATGAAATGGCACCTAGAATCATTTTCTTCGAGTCGGGAACATTCTGAAACTGAGACAACTCCAGTAAAGCCCCTGCCCATCTCGTCAAGTTCTGCATTCAACACAAACAAACAAAAACAAAAAAACAAAATCTCAAACAATCAGACCCAAAAAGGACTGTAATTCTCCTTCTCAGAAACGGACCATCAAACTTCATCAGAAGAAAAACTACGAAAAATGTCGACAAAAAAAAATTACAGGAAGGAATCAAATAGTTCGAGAAAGATCGAAGATATAGAAAGATTACGAACATCGGCGTCGATAGGGTTCTTCTCGTAGGCAGCTTCAGCGTTCTTGCGAGCGTGCTCGAAGAAGAGGAGGCGATCGAAGTCGCTCTGCTGCAAATCCATGGCCGCGAGTTTCTTCAATAGAAAAAATATTTAGATATTTCTTTGCAGTTACGCCCCTGTACGGACGGGGCTTTTCGCGTTTTGGGGCTAGGGCTTTCGGCCGAGAGAGTGACGAAGGGGTGTTTGGTACAGTGAAGCGGGTATTTGTTATACAAAAGAAGAAGAGAAAAATTAGAGAAAGATCCGAATAAGATCCGAATTGTTTGCTTTGCGACCCGGTATCTAATCTAAGGCGGTGGGGGGTTTGGGAGCGTAATTCTTTCGCCCGCTATATGGCGCGTGAGTCTCATGTGCTCTTACGCTTAATAAAATTCTTCAATTTGTTTACAAACTCTCGATTAGGTGAAACCCCACAATCAATTGCCTTGCAACGCTGGAATAAAAATCACTTTCTCCTCAGAGTGGGATCAAGTAATGCTATGCTGCAAGGCCGTCCACATTTATAATATGTACCCCCAGTCTCAAACCCAATGAAACTGGAGTCAAACTCTATTTTTACAAGGCCTACCCGTAGGTCAAAATGGGGAGCCTACAAGAGAAGATCCTTCCAGTACGTCAATATATTAGTAGATTACGTTTTTTATATGTTAAATTTGTATAAAATCACGTGAAAGTTAAAAAATATATAAATCTAACGGCTAAAAAATCTGATTTATCAGTACACCAGGTGTACCAAAAAATCTCTTAAAAAAAGAGGTTAGTATTTTTGACATTTAATATTTTCAAATTCCATACTTAAGAATTTAACTATCATATCCCCTCTTTCTCTTGTTTTTTCCCCTCTTATGCTCCTACAATGATATCATGAGGTGATATCATCAAGACATGAAATATCTTCAGGAAAAAAGAAAAAGAAAATAGGTCATGTGAGGTAATTCCATGCCTTATATTTGTATTAATTTGTGCAGTTCACGTTCACTAATTCAATTGAAAAATAATAATAATTTAGATCTCGTTCACTTCACGGATTCGAATTTTCAATTCGAGTTTAGATGTGTCATTTTTTTAGAGCCTTTCACTGTAACAGAAAAAGTTAGATGTGACATTTTCTGAGAGTTTTTTACTGTAGAAACCTAAAATTGAAAACTCAAATTAGTGAAATGAACGATGCCTGATTGTGCAGGCCAGGAACGATATTGGCTTTTTATCACATGATTATTATAAACAATCAATTTAAAATAGGCCTACTGATAGTTCAAAAAATAGAGGTGCACCAGAAAAAGTCTCAAAATCTAAATGCACTTTCTTGTGATGTATTTTAGAAAAGTATAAAAATTATATTATGTGGTTAAAAGAAATTTCACTTATTTTTTAAGAAAAAATATGACTATGGATTATATTTATTTTGTAAACAAAAAAAAATACAATAAACGTTGTTCCTTAAACAATACATATTTTTCATGAATGCTGGATAAATATTTACCTTATCAACAATATGAAAAGAGAGAAAACATATTATTTCTTGTTTCGATATCACCAAACAAATATACTTAATTATTATTCAAATAATCCCAACATGTTTCGATCAAAATAATTATTAATTGATTAAACAAAATACTTGCATAAAATAAATATACAATAACGAGTAGATTAAGACCGTTAAGTCGGCAACACTGTAGTTTTGGTTTATATGTTCTCAAAGAAACTTAACTGATGCTTATTTCACCGGTTTAAATCTTAATTTAAAATCTGTAATTTTAGATTCAAATTGATATTTGGTAGAGGATAATTTAAGAACAATTTAAACCATTAACAATGGTTTTAACCCTTAATTTTAGAATTCACTCTCTCTCTCCTAAATTCTAACAATCTGAATTGTTTTTTATAGTGAAAACAATTTAGATTATATTATTTTTCTCTATTTAACTTTGAGCTTAAAAATGTTATAACTTTTTCGTTTTAATTCTGATTGAGATAATTTTATTTTTAACGTGTTCATAATGAAGAGAGGAATAAATCTCCATACATATTGCGTATTTTTTTAATGTCATTTACAATGAGATTTTATAAGATTTGTCACAAAACTTAAATAACAGATTTCAATATTTTATCTAAATACAGTTCAAATTTTATTATTAAGTTGAATCATAATTTATTTGTATATCCAAAACATCAGTTCGAATCGTAATTTAAATCACCACAATTCAAACTAAATCACACAATCCTAACTGCAAACTGAACAATGCCTTAATTTTTTATTAAAAAAT
>NW_010368042.1:59075-95002 GCF_000414095.1 Morus notabilis | reverse complement strand
GAATGCCGAATGCTATGTTTATTTATTGTGGTTTATATAGAGAAAATTCAAAAGATGTCACGAGTTTTAGCTAAATTCAAAATTTTTTAACATTTATTGTTGTATTTTTAATAATCTAAAAAGTATCCCTATAATTTTTAGATTATCTCAAAATGTTTCCAACGTTTTTTCAAAGAGTACAAAAATAAACCTTTAATTCTACAACATTTTTGAAATACCAAAAATAATCTTAATAGGTACTGTTTAGATATTATTTAAAATATTAATTATGTAAAACTTTTAAAACATAAATTTTAAAACAAAATATAATTAAAAAAATAGAGCCAGTGTATTTTAATGACGGCATAATAGTATTAAATATAAGGATGAGACTGATTTGATAAGTTTAAATCCAGTAATTGTGTACCTATAGTGAGGGCGTGAGATTATGTATGGAATTAGACAATTTGATTGGTTAAGTTTCCAAAAACATAGAATTTTTATTTTATTGAAAATTTTACATTTTTTTTAAATTTAATTTCTTAGTTATTAGTTTTTAAGATAACTTTTAAATTATATGCTACTTCTTTTAAAAATTTAGAGTATAATTTTGTAATTATAAATATTAATTAAATATTCATCATAAATATTCATCACATAATTAAATATTAATTATGTAAAACTTTTAAAACATAAATTTTAAAATTAAATAAAATCAAGAAAATAAAACTATCGTATTTTAATGACTGAATAATAGTATTAAGTATAGAGATGAGACTGATTTGACAAAGCCTAAATCCATCAATTGTATATCGGTTGAGTTTTAGATTTTTTTCAAATACATAGAATTTTTATTTTATTGAAAAATTTACCTTTTTTTAATTTAGTTTCTTAGTTATTAGTTTTTAAGATAACTTTTAATCATTAGCTATTAATATTATTTCTGTCATTTTCAAGGGTTATATGTTACTTGTTTTAAAAATTTAGAGTATAATTTTGAGATAATTTAAAAATATAAGGTATATTTTTTAGATTATCTAAAATACAAAGGTAAATGTTGGATTTACCTAAAACTGAGAAGGTACTTTTTGTATTATCTCGGTTTATACACTATGTTGAAATTATCCCTGATGTTTTGCAAATCTCTTTAAAGACATTCTTCAGAAATTATAGGGACGTTTTAAAATTATTTGAAAAACATATGGGAAGAGTAATATTTTTAAGAGTATAGAATAAAGTGCAACATCTTTTTTTTTCTTGTTTTTTGAAAAATAAAGTGCAACATGTTGATTAGATGGATTATAATTTTTGTTAGAATCTCTTTATAATATAATATTATGTAACTTTACCATTTTTGTAAATTAGTTAAAAATTTAAGGTTCACTCTTATATGTTCTAAAGTATAATAATTATTGCATAAACCATTTTTCAAATTATTTAAAAATTTAAAGTTTACTTTTACATGTTCTAAAAAGTTTTAATAATTCTATTAAAAAGTAAAATACAACATTTTAAAATAATTTATACCTTATAGTACAAAATAGAACAACACAAAAACAAATCGTTTTTCCATTTTTTGTGTCAAATATATGTTATTGATATTGATATTTGCAATATTGGAGATAGCCTTAGGTTTACTTTTTTAATATTATATTAAAAAAATTGCTTGATTATTTGATTTTTTAAGAGAAATTGAAAAAAAAAAAAACATAATTCTCTTAAAATTTATCTCTTTCAATGAATGTATACATAATAAAAGAAATTGAGGACAAACTCATATAGCATTTAAGAAACGACATTAAACATGAATCTTTATGCGGCACTCTACTATATATTTTAATTTTTATAATGATTGCAATACACTTTTTTCTTAGGGACAGTGATTGCAATACTCGATTTTTTAGACATTTTTTGGTACGCCAACGTATCGGTATGTCAAGTTTTATGTCCATCGAATCTACATAAAATCGCATAAAAATTAAAAAGTACGCAGGATTAAAAAATCATAACATAGTGGTACGTCAAGCGTACCATAGAATCTCTCTGATTTTTTGCTGAAAGAATGCAAAGCTTGATCATTAATCTTTACTACAAATGCTCAAGCCTTCTATAGTTTCTTTTTTTTTTTGGTTAAATAAGCCTTTTGCAATTTGGACTTTAGGGTTCGTTTGGTATGAGGGTTTAAATCAAGGTGATTTTAATTTTTATTTTGGAACCAGAATCATGGGTTTGAACCACCCAAAATCAAGGGGAGTGATTTTAAAATTAAGGGCGATTCACAGTTTAAAACATCACATCAAAATTCAAACCTTGAATCATAACCATCCAAACTAAATACTGATTCAGAGTGAGTCAAATCAGAATCATTTTTTACTTTTTATAAATAAATAATTATTTAAACCAGAATCATGATTCCGAGTTTATAACATTTATACCAAATGATACCTATTGATTGCTAGTATAGCTTCGAGCCTTTTGAGAAACTGAAGCATCTGCTAAGCAGCAATTAGAGAGGGAACGTCAAAATAACATAGAGAAAAAGAACAACACACAACTTCGATGGTAGCAAAGTAAACATGATTTATTTTGATGAAATAATTTCTCCAAAGCATTATTGTCCCACTTCTCAATGTTATTATGCACCGAAGATAACAAAAAGAGGATCGTGAATGGGCCTCTGCGTGTATAAATATCTTTAGAGAATAGACACATAAATATGTAATTTTAACCCGACACATTATTGTTTAGTAAAATGATTTAATCGAGCTAAAAAATGACTTTATGAAGTTAAAAAAAATAAATAATTGATAGGAAATTAAGTTAGAAATGATTTATATATAATTGGAATGAAATTAAGTCAACGGGGACCATATTGATTAAGTTTACCATTATTTCACAATACTCAAACCGCATTCTCAAACTCACCAATACGCTTGTTGATAATTAATAATTATATTTCCTGTAAACTAAATACTTCAATCATACGATGGAGATGGAATATGATCATGTGTATATTGCCATTTAGTTGCCTTCTCTTATGCTAAAGCAAAATAATATAAAATTGGGAATCACATGTCTTTGTTCCACATAGTACAAGCCATGCAAATAAGCAAATTGGTCACCTTCACCCAATGAAAAGGGCGAAAATGCATGAAAATCCCAAAATGATGTTTGATTCCACAACCTATATACGTTATACAAGGCAACCAATCTCACCAACCATATTAAAAACGATGCCACAAGACAAACCATCATGACAAGTTGTTGGCATAAAAGAAAATAAAGATATAGAAATTAGGGGGAAAAAAAAAGGGTATTGGTTTATGCCTTTCTATTAACAAATGGCGTTGTTTCACATAATAATAATATTATTGTATGCTTTTCTATCATTACGACATTTTTCAGTTGAAGGACGGTTGGATTTTTTGAGATTGTGGACTTCTTCCTCACAAAACAATGGATATAGACATTGTAGCCTACAAAGAAAGCGACATGCCAGCAAATTTCTTGTGTGCCTATCTTTTTCCGCATGGGAAACAAAATTGGCATCAAGCTTAGCCAATCTCAAGAAAAATAGAATACATAACAATGTAACTAATAAAGAAAAAAAATTATTTTACTCGTGTTCGTAGTATTTGGACGCGTTTAGAATTCGTTTCAAAATGATTTTATTTTTTGTATGAAAATGAAAACGTTTTCAATCTCAGACATAAATTATTTTTAAAAACGCGTTTGGTAATTTTATCAAGAGATTATTTTCAGTATAAAAAACTCATTAATGTATTTGTCTCTTTCTCTCTGCTCGAGAGAGGAGAAAACGAAAACAAATCTCATTTTAAACTAAACAAAAAAAACATTTTTATTTTTATTTTTTGTTTTTATTGCGCCAAACGCCGTTTTAAAAACGTTTTCATTTTTTCTTTCTTAAAAAACGTAAAAAACAAAAACATGATCAATTTCAAACACGACCTTTAGATTATATCTTATTCTATAAATCAATAAGGAATTATCCTTTTCTTTTTGTGAAGGTGAATTATCCAATTTGTGCTTCAAAAATAAAACACTAAAAAGGAGCCTTTAGATCGAGAAAATACCTCGTTTTCTTACTAAGTAGTTGATTAATTCGTCTTTCTTACCTCAGGGAAAATGTATAAAATGTTGGAGCTACCATCGGTCAAAGAGTTGCATGCATTTTGATTAACGATGTATTTTATTGTCACGATTTTACCAAAGAGAAACATTACAATAATATTGCACAATCATTTACCTTCGTATGATACTATTTTGTAATTAAGCATTATCAGTAGAGTAATTGTTTTTTGTCCTACAAAAAAACTTCTTCATTTTCCTATTCATTTGTTTTTCCAACTAAAATTTCTTCAATCATAATGAACGAGAGAATTTAACCCACAAGTCATAACGTAAAGAAATTTTCTACTTCCGATAAACAAATATAAAGCAATAGTCCTTTGAATGACATCACTGATTGAGAAATTACTTTATTTTGAAGATATTGGGTCCGATGGTAATTATAGGCTTGCCTAGGTAAAACCATAAAAGCAAAAGATAAATTTTTTTTTTTTTTTTTTTACTCAAACGAAAGGAATTTTTACTTGAAAGACTTGTGATTTGATTTTCATATGGTTAGTTACAAATAAGCATATGTTGAAATGGACTATTTTTATTTTGAACTGAAAAGAAAGAAAATTTGTCGTGATAACTGAAGGGAAATGGCTGCCTATAATCCCATAATTAGTGGTTTTAAAAGAGTTACAAATCTGTATTAAAAAAAAAAAAAAAGAGTTACAAATCGAACAAAACCTTATGGGAGGGATATTGATGATTCAAAATTCAAACGGCTATAAGACAAAGACAAAGACAAAGTTCAATGATAGGAAATGGGCATAATGTATGACGTTACACAGATTTGGACTGAACAAAGGGTGTCTTGGCCGACAGCAATAAAATCTATCACCTGTTTAGTATGACGCCAGAGCTAAAAAAGACGCTCCAAGTGCAACCATATTACCGAATAAAATATGAGAGGTTCTTTCATAGGACTTATGAATTATGGTAGTTTTTTTTTATTTTTTAGTTGTTAGATTTATATAAAAATTTACTGTTAGATTTGGTCCAAATCTATTCATATTATTAAATCCTTCTATAAAAAAATATCTTATAAAATATATAAAAATAAATACATAATTTTGTTCATAGGTACTAAAAAATAAATTGTTAAAAAAGTGATGTTATATTAAAAATTATTTATTTTATATATTTTTTAGTTAAATAGGATTTTAATAAGATCCTACACGTTCATCTATTGATCTTACCAATAGAGAGATTTTAGTAAATAAATATTTAAATAAATAAAAATAAAATAAAATAAAATAAAAGTCCCACAAAAAATGACTGCAAAATTACATTTAAAGTACTAATCTATATTATAATTCAAATCATAATTCATAACCTACTATAATATTTTTTCTCATAAAAAATATACATAAAATAAAAATTATTTTAAATTATAATTATAAATTCATAAATTAAACATTCTCTTGAACCGTCTGAACTCTAGTCCCCACTCCATCGTCTAGCCATTTATTACTGTCTCTTTTTGCCATTGGATTCATCTGTTACGGCAAATTCAACTTTACAGATATAGTCTGTTTGACCGAAAGTTTTGGTTCCACTTTAAACAGTTGAATATTAACATGTCAAGCACAACGTCTCTTCTAGACCTCAATAGCTCTCACACAACTTCCACAATGAATATATATATATATATATACATATATATATTATTTCCGGTCAACTTTCACAACTTCCACTGACTACTATGTTTCAGTTTAAACAAAGTTTTTTTTTTCACGAAAAATGAGTGATGTTCTTTTCAAATTTCAAGTTTTATTATTATAATATATTTTTGAGAGAAAGAAAAAAATAAGTCAGATTTAAGATGAATTAAAATTAATAAGTTAATAATTTATATAAGTTAATAAATATGATAAATTACTATTTTCGTCCATAATTTATCTGATTATAAACCATAACTTGACAAGTTATTGTCCATAATTATCCATAACTTGTCTTACTATAAACCATAACTTGATAAGTTTATCCATAACTTATCTGGTTATGAACCATAACTTGACAAGTTATGCATATTAAGTTTTATAACTAAAAATTGACCTATATACTTTCTTAAGCTTATCATATTTGGCATATTTTCTACTATTTCCCTATATTTTTTATATAAATATAAATATAAATTTGTTATTATAATATTTTTCTCTTACATACACATAATTTGAATTGTAAAGTAAACATACTTATAAATTTTAAAAATTTTATTACAGTATTTTCACTTATAAAATTTAAATTCTAGTTCAAACACTTGATTTAAACCCTCAAACCAAACAAGCACTAATGGTCCATTTGATTGGGTTTAAGCAGTAATTTTCATCCTGAATTTAAATTTCGTAAGAGAACTTGGGAGCCTTTTTTTATTCAAATTTTTTTATGAAATAGTAGAATCAAAATTATGAGTTCAAGTCAATAAATCAAATGAGTCCTAAATGACTAAAATTATACAATTATGTAAAAATTCTCCCCCCGTGAATGAATCAAATGGGTCATAAATGACTAAAATTATGCAATTAAGTGAAAATTCTCACTCCTCGTGGTTAAATAAATTGGGAGATTCTCTAGTACGCATGGTGTATTGATGAGCTAAATTTTTTTAACTATTAGATATGCGTATTTTTTGACTTTTGCGTAATTTTATGTATATCTGACGAACATAAAATTTGACCTACCAGTATGTTGACGTAGAGAATGTCCCAAATAAATTTTAGTATTTCATCCTATACTTGAAGGGTTACTAAGGCATCGTTCATTTTACTGATTCGATTTTAAAATTTGAATTTTGTTACAGTAAAAAGCTATCAGAAACCGTCACATCTAAATTTTTTGCTACAGTAAAAAGCTCTCACATAAAGTCACATCTCAATTCAAATTAAAAACTCGAATCAGTGAACTAAACGGGTCCTAAAACATCCCTTTAAATTAAGTTGTTTAAAAATTTATCTCCTATAAGTCTTTTAGCTGACTTCATGTTACAAAATTAGACAAAATTTTTGAGTTTATTTTGATAAATATGTTTTCACGCAATTATTTTAATTTTATGTAAAGGCAATATTTGTGTTGAATTCTGATCGAATCTATGTCGAAATGAAAGTTTGAGAGCATTGGCAACTATTATTTTGGAATTCCTAAAAATGTAACATTAAAACATTAAATTTAACTCAACATGATAAAGGAGTTCATGATTTCTTTTTTTTCTTTTAAAGAAAAATAAGGAAAGAAGAACGGCAAACATTAATATGTACTCCTTAATTGTCATCAAAGAGGCTCCTAATATGCTGATAGAATTGTTTGTTTAATATCTTATTATAGCCATAGAATGTACTAATAATAAGAGTACATGAAGCATAGTCACAAACACTTTAAATTACTACTAGGCTAACAAGAACAAATCTTCAAATTATAGGCCCTTAAAAAAGACCACTCTATGCTCAAACTTTTAACTATATATCCACTATAATAATTAAATGGACGTTTGGTTATGAATTCAGAACTATTATTATTTTATGTGTATTTTTTGTGAAAAAAAAACACTGTAACGAGTCAAGAACCATAATTCAAATTATGACACGAATTTCTATTCCAAACGCACGCTAATTATCGTTAAATCAACCCACTTAGTTGTGAGTCAATTTTTCGTTTTTCTTTTTATAACTCGAAACTTAATGCTCTGTAAAAATTATGACCTCATAAAAGTTATTTTTATATCCAATTAACTTGTGGCTAAACTTGAATTATGGCCATCATGTGCATTGGTCACACGATTTTAATAAAATTTGGATAACCACGAGGTTAGGCAATTGATAAACAGTTTTTTTTTTTTTTTGATGGATGGCATGCTTTTCTAGCTAGGAAGTACACAATTGAGTTATTATTATTATTATTTTTTCTTTTTAGCAATAAAAACATTGAAGATGTTATCCACACCACCGACAACATCCAAAGGGCAAACCTACTATTCACTAGTGTGAGTTGTTACTTTTTTTTTTTCCTTCTTTGAATAAAGAAAAAGTTTTGATTTAACTTTTAAAACCGAATATTAAACCAAAACAAATAGCGAAAGTTTCAAATTTTATTTATTTTTAAAAAAAAATTGTATCTTCGTGTGCACAAAGTGGCACCGAAGTTGGATACAAAAAATATGTATCGTGATTATTACACAAAGATATTATTATTATTCAAGTTGGCAGCTTAGCTTTAAGACAAATATGATTTTGTTTTGTTTTAAGTCGTGCCAACTGTCTTAATGCTACACTGTCTGTCGCGACGCCGAACACACACGCCTTGGATACAAAAAATATGTATCGTGATTATTACACAAAGATATTATTATTATTCAAGTTGGCAGCTTAGCTTTAAGACAAATATGATTTTGTTTTGTTTTAAGTCGTGCCAACTGTCTTAATGCTACACTGTCTGTCGCGACGCCGAACACACACGAAAAAAAAAAAAAAAAAAAAAATCGAAACTTCAAAATTGGCAAGACAAAGTAAATAATAAAATCTACAAGGGTATTTTGGACATGTCGGTCTATAAATAAACATGAAAATCCAGCTACTTTTTCTCCTCCCTGTCGTGTCCTCCGGGTTTCACAGCCAAGCAGCAGATAAAGGTACTCTCTCTCTCTCCTCTCTCTCTCTCTCTCTGATCCCCAAATCTAGGTATCCTTCTAAATCTACGAAAATATAGGCCCTTCAATTTCGTCTCCGAGTCTGCAACTGAAGCTCTTCTTTCACTTTGTTTGTCGTCTATTTTGTAATCACTCAGCTTGTTTTGAGATTTTTTTTTTTGTTCTCTCTTGACGATGTTAATGTAGTTCATCTCTTCCTGTTGGTGTCTTTAGTTTCTGGAAAATGCATGCTTTGGATCTTCAGTTTAGTTGGTGTATTTGATGAGTTGAGGATTTTTTCAGCTGATTTCTTCATTTCGAGGCTCAGATTTGGAATATTGTTTTAAATACGCAAATTTTGGTAGATTGTCTGTGTGATTTTTTTAAGGGGGAAAAATTGATAATTTCGTTGACTTTGTAGTCCTGCTATTTTTTTCGTAATTTTTTTTTTCTCATTTTTATCTATTTGGTTGGTGGGAAAATGGAGGAAAAGAAAAGAAATTCTGATTTCAGCTGATTTCTTCATTTCGAGGCTCAGATTTGGAATATTGTTTTAAATACGCAAATTTTGGTAGATTGTCTGTGTGATTTTTTTTAAGGGGGAAAAATTGATAATTTCGTTGACTTTGTAGTCCTGCTATTTTTTTCGTAAATTTTTTTTTTCTCATTTTTATCTATTTGGTTGGTGGGAAAATGGAGGAAAAGAAAATAAATTCTGAAATGCATTATTGAGTTTTTCATTTCTTTGCATCGCTGCATGGTGGAGAAAAATACCGGCCTGGGAATCAGAGTGTAAAGGGGAAAATTTTGGAGAAAGTATTAATTTTTTCTATATATTTGATTTTTTTTTTCCCAATTTCAAGTATTTTAAAAATATTTGTAAGAGGCCGATGTGGGACTAAAAATGAAAAATGCTGTACGGATATTATATCGATATTTTCTTTTTCCCTTTTTTTTGACAGACAGAACAGATGAAAACTTTGAAACGATAAAACGCTGTTAAAGAGTTCCAAAATTTCAAGTATTTCCTTCTCTCTCTCTCTCTCTCTCTCTATATATATATATATATAATTATATATATATATGTTTTAGTATAAAGCATTTTATAAATATACAGAAGGGTATTCCAAGAGGCAGATGTAGGCGAATTAAAAGGGAACAATGTCGTCTCAGATAATATATTAAAGCATATATTGTTTTTCACGCAAAAATGAAAACATTGAAAACTATAAATGGCTGTTGGATAAATTTTGGATAGTACATGGTAGAGTTTTAAAATCGATTTGCAATTGATTTATTGTCTAAAGTTGTCTTCTTAGAGAAACCAAGCTGGTGTTGGTCCTCTCCTAATTTATGACACTAATCTCCATTTCTCTCCTAATCACATCTTTAATAACAACTCTGGCCTTTCTGTCAAGGTCTGTAGGTTTTCACAAGATGGAGAGCATGAACAGCTTTTGGCAACTTGGTGATCAGCTTCGCGTGCAATCGAAAGCATCGGAGGATCACCAGTGGTTGATGGCGGCTTCTAAATTAGCTGAACAGACAAGGATTAAGGGCGAGCGCATGAATAACCTCGACCTTTCAAAAGGTCCAGCCGAGCCAAGGCCAATGGACAAGTTTGGGTATCAGGAAGATAACAAATGTGAAATCCTTAACTTTAACATGCTTAACTTGGACTCGAAATTAACCGAAAATGTGAACAAAGCGTCCTTCAGAAACGGCATGTATAATATGAACGCCATGTACCAGAAGAGCAACACAAACATTTTGGGGAATATGACAGGTAACAAGTATAGCGGCAATAACGTGAGCAACAAGGAGTTCAACAACAACAGCAACAGTAACAACAACGAAAATGGCAACGCGAACAGTGCGATCGATAAAAGGTTCAAGACCTTGCCAGCAACAGAGACACTCCCACGGAATGAGGTGCTTGGAGGTTACATCTTCGTGTGCAACAATGATACAATGCAGGAAGATTTGAAGCGACAGTTGTTCGGTACTTTAATTCTTTATTATTTTCTAGATTCCTTTGTTCATCTTTGGATATTAAGAAGAACACATTAGTTGTCTGAAGTGGTTTGTGTGTTTAAGCCAGTGCATGAAAGCGTTTTTAAACATTTCATATCCAATCTAAGAATGTTAAAAATCATGCCTAGGAATGAATTTTCATTGGGTCGAACACCAAAAGTTTGGATGTGAAGGATGACTTTACCTACAGGCTACAGCTCAATCAATGGAGATGCTAGTTTATGTCTCTAACTACATTAGTTGGTTTCGTTCAATAATTTTGAAGAAGCTGCAAAGTAATCAATTACTTGTATCAACTTTTATAGGTTTGCCTCCCAGATATAGGGATTCAGTTCGGGCAATAACGCCGGGTTTACCTCTGTTTCTCTACAACTATACTACTCACCAGTTGCATGGTATTTTCGAGGTTCGTTCTCAAACTATTTGTTTTCATAGGATGATACTTTATATGCATCCAATTTGCGATAATATTACTTGCAAAGAGAAGCTTGCTAAGATTTGATGTTGTTATTAGCTTCCTGTCATGTTTGGGAAGGAAATTTCCCTTTCTATTAGAAGACTTAACTCATTGTGTGCAACTTTTTCCTTATTGCTTCTTAAATATACATGCTCACAAGCGTTTGGCAATTAGATCTGTCATTGTTGGTCATGAGATAATATCATTCGTGCTGATTTTGTCCTTTTTTTTCTTCTGCAAATTATTCTTTCAACTTCTATTCTCTCTGACTAGCTGGTTTGTTAATTTTAATTCTTTTTTTCTACAGGCTGCAAGTTTTGGTGGCTCAAACATTGACCCAACTGCCTGGGAAGATAAGAAGTGCAAAGGCGAATCGAGGTTTCCCGCTCAGGTAGAATTAGCTTTGAGAAATTGCTAAAACTAGTCGAATTGTTTTATTTAGGAGTACCTGTCTGAGTGATCCCTTCCATCAAATAATAGGTAAGGATCCGTATTAGAAAACTCTGCAAGGCTTTGGAAGAGGATGCATTTCGGCCAGTCTTACATCACTATGATGGTCCCAAGTTTCGCCTTGAGCTCTCAGTTCCGGAGGTATTTGATCTTGATATAGATCAATTCTGTCTTATCTGTGTGGTGTGTTATTTATTTATTTATTATTATTATTATTATTATTATTTTTTAATGTTCTGCTGTGCTTGTATGTGAATATGTTGTTAACTTTTGATGATTCTGCAGACGTTGGATCTATTGGACCTATGTGAGCAAGCTGGGTCTGCAGCATAAGCGATGAAAAAACGTTTGGCAAAAAAACTTGCCAACTTTGTAGGTTTTGTGGTAAAACAAATGCCAGTTGTGTGCTTTTATAGCAGATTTTCCAAACAGCGCAAGCTTGAAGGGGTGAAGTCTGGTTAGAGCAAGTCTTTTTTCTTGAGTAGGTTTAATGAGTGATGAGCCTCGTGAATAATTACCTCTTTGCCGAGTCTTTGTAAGTTTGTTGTAACATTTGAGAGTATATCATTATAGCTGTGAAACAACAGACTATCTCATCAATATGTAAAAGAGAGATGATATAATGGCTTTGTGACCCTCTGATCGTGTTTGTAAACCAAGTCCTGGAATATGGTTATCTATAATTTTATGCCGTTTATGTCAATCTGGTTGAAAGAGAAGCGCATAAATATGTGCTTCTATAAAACAGTTTTTCTCCGTTTGTTAGGCCAGACTTTATTTGTGGCCCTTCTTATTTTGCAAATGTAGTTTGGATAAGTTCATTTGTTTGAGAAATCTAAAAATTTTATTTTCACGTAAATGAAGGGGACATAAAACTAACTAGCGTGATAAAAACTAAAACGTATATTTCATTGTTGGTGTTATTTTGAAACGTGCGTGTCACCTAATATCCTGACAAGGGAGTGCATAATTCAGGCTTGGAAGTTAGTTTTGTTGAAACGGAGGAGAGAAATTTGAAACGGAATGAAGATCCTCCGAGTATGGAAATGGCCTATGTAGGGCAAAAACATGTGCATATTAGATAATCAAATGAAAGCTTTACCTAAAACCAAAAGAGATTCTTATTCCAACCAGAAATTAATGCAAGGTGGAGATGGAGAGCGTATGAGCTGTAATTGAACCATCACATGCAAAAACAGAAAAAAAAAAAGGCCAACGCTTTTGATGCTCCATGCACTTTCCTAATTCCTTCACCATGTGCATAGCATAAATGATAATAATAATACCTATGAAGAAGATAAAACTTGGGAAATTCAAATAGTCCATGTAAACTGCAAATTAACCAAACTAATTAAACCGTAGCATCCGACAAACCAAATTAAAGAACGATTAAAACAAAGAAAATATAAACAAGACAATAAACCATCCCAATTTATAAGTCAAGTTAATTACTCTCCCATACCATAATTAACTAACTATATATATAACTCATGGTCAGACTAAACTCTTCCAAACCCATGCAGCTGGTTGTCGCAGAACTTCACATCTTGCTGAGAACTACTAGCACGGAATTGATTCCCTGCCGGAGAATATCCCGATCCATCAGCCGCTGTGCCTCCGAAAAGCGGCATGCCGTAAGGCTGCATTGCCACATCAGCATGGTTGTTCAAGAACACCCCGTTTTGATGATGAAGCACCACATGATCATGATCAGTATTCATCGCATTAGTAACAGCACCAACACTAGTATTATTGTTATTGAACATCTTAGTTCCAATATTCAGAAGATTACTGTAGTACTGACAATCAATATCTTCATTATAATCAGTTGGATCATGACCGTTCAGCATCATGGACGTGAATGAGCTATGATGATCAAACGGCACCGTTTTGGAAGAGCTAGCAGGTTGGTCATGTGGCCAATAGTACTGTGGATCATAATAATGATCATATTGAGGAAACAACACAAGCTCATGATTATTGTTATAGTTATCACGATATTCAGATGACGTTTGGTAGGAGTTACCCATCATCGGTGACATGCTAGTACTACCAAATTGGTAATTACTGTGATGACCATGATGATCAATATCATAGTAGTACTTGTCGTGGGGTGTCATGCACATGATCATCATATTACTATTGTAACGATCCGTCCAGTGGTTGTTGGCGTCACTGATTCTGTTGTCCAAGTGAGTCATGAGGTCGAGGAGCTGAGTCAACGAGAATCCATCAATCCGGTTGTCCCATAACAAGTCAAATTGATCATAATCATGATGATCTTGATGATGATCAGTACTACCAGATTTGAGCATCATGATCTTCTTGATCTTGTTCTCCTCGGCGAGCTTCTTCGTATCGTGCTGGATTTTCTTGATCTTTTCTTTGAAGAAGTCGGCGATGTCTAGGTCCTTTTTGGAGACGGGGTTTTTAGCTTTGTAAGCCAAGTACTTTGCGATTATGCTCTCCACTTCATGAGGCTGCTCTGGCCAGGTGTGAATGGGCTCATAAACGGCCTGTTGATGATGATAATCATGACGATGATCATGCTGATGATGATAATGATGATCATCAGAGAGTTGGTTTGTAGTGTCGTAGATGATCACGCAGACTTTGACGTCGCAGAGAGTGCTGAGCTCGTAAGCCTTCTTGAGAAGGCCCTTCTTTCTCTTTGCAAAGGTTATCCTTCGAGCCCTCTCTTTTGGTATTAGTCTCAGTGGCAGTGTTCCACGCCCCATGATGATTTCTTGATCGATGAAATGGTACAAGTATTGTTTTTTTTATCTGTTCAGAGCTGACTTGTTAGAAAATAATATATATTTGTGTAGGCACATGCAAACACATCGTGTATACACACACACATTCAGACTTGTCATATAAACAAACATACATACATACACACACACACATATATATGTATGTATATATGTTTATATGAATATATCAGAAGATGATTTCTCATGATCGGTATATATTGAAAAGAAAAAGGCCAATTTAAGTATATATGCAGACATAAGTGTAAATCTATACGCATGCATGATAGTAAACAATGGATTCTTTTTGAGTCTTGGGTGCATCCACTAAGATAACCCCAGGGAAAAAAAAAAGACCAACTTTAACAGAGTAATAAATTCAAATATTCCGATTGAAAACGAAAACTATTAATTAAAGAGATAAATATATAGCTAGAAACACAGAAACTAGAAAGAGAAATTATACGGTTTAAAAAAAAAAGAAGACAAGACGTACGTCATTGAAATGAAAGCAGGCAGTACTATACATTTAATCAGCAGTAAGTTGCAATATACTGAGAAATTAATATATATATATTGATGGCGAAATTAAGGAATTAATACATGACATGTATTAGGAAGAGAAATATAATATAGTATGATTAGCCACTTAATAAAGAAAACAAAAATTAGGGAGAGGAATCACAGTTAAAAGATGAATTAGACGGTGAAGGAAAGCAAAGGCAGTGAAGAAGAAAATTTATATTGTTAATGGAAGAAAAGAAAGGAAAAAACCTAAATTCCTTAGACGTCCTCTTCTTTACCAGTAATGAGTACGGCTTCCGATTATACGCTGCTTATACCTAATATATATATATATATATATATATTGAAGGGGATCATACATTTATAATTATATCAATTCTTCTTGCGTGGAAGTCAATCTTAATTTCTTACAATTAGGGAAACAAAATCACAGTGATTGATTTGATTCTTTTATTCATAATGGCACATTAATTAACTTTCTCCAATGAGTCTCTCACGATCAATATGACCAATTGAAATCTTTTATTTTTTCAGCGAATAATATAGTAACTATGATTTCACCGTGATCACTTTCTTTTACTTTCCCTATTTCTTCGCTAATGAGACGATTGTCTTTTTATTTCCTTTTTTTTTAAAAAAAAAACTAATTTCATTAGGATAAAAAGTGTAAAAAATGCATAGGACATGTCATTTGTGACTTAGAAAAAAAAATTGTATGCGTATGATTTGTGGAAACAAATATTATTGAGATTAAAGATATAATTTAACCGTAATTTCACGTCAGAATACATAATGAGACAAAATACATCCGTCTCTACCGTAATTCCATATCAAAATACATAATAAGACAAAATACATCCGCCTCCATTACACTAAAAAGACATTAAAAACTCTGCCAAATGAAAAATAACGTAAGGAAAAATCTGAGAAAGCTAAAAAGATAAATAAACCTTTGCAAAAGTGACGAGCGTGAACGAAGAAATGATCGGCGTCGATCAGGAAGATAACGTACAGAGGAAATCAGCAGTCCCCAACAAAGAACTTGGAAAAGAGAACACACATAAACGAATGATTTCAAAAATGAAAGAAGAGGGAAAATTATAACACGTGAAAAAAAAAAATCAGAACAAAATAAACAATAATTGATTGCAAAAAATCAATTAAAGTTAAAAAAGGAAAGTAAATATCTAAATTAATAATTGATTACCCATTTTTTTCCGGCTACACCCCAAATTTTCTGAAACTAACGTTTAGTTCATGGATTAGAACTATGTGATTAAAACTATTTTCAATTTATGTGTATTTTTTATGAAAAAAAATACTATAACGAATCACGAACCATGATTCAAATCAGGGAATGAATTTAAGTACCAAACGTCCTCTAAATTTTGCCGCATTAGTTTGACTCTCAATTTTGAATTAGTGAGTAATAAATACAGGTACAACTTTCTCGCTTGCCACACCAACGAATGTAATTAAAAAAAAAAGACTTGTTTTCTTCAAAGACGGTCTGCATAAAATAACCATTTGACATCAACATATGAGACAAGTACAAAGTTACTAGAAAGAATTAGTTAAAATCTTTCTTTCTTCATGACATTATAAAATTACACGAGTTAAATATAATTCATGAGTCAATTTTCACAAACGTAAATGATTCTATTTCATGAAACATTTTCTCAAGCATGTCTCGGTGATAATTCCCTCCAAATAACAGCTGCACTCACCAGACAGACAAAGCAATGTAAGACACGTTTACAATGGGGGATCCATTCAGTGCTTTGTGACATTCCCGAAATTCCCATCTCCATTACCCACAAACCAAACCTTGATTTTGTATCAGGGAGCTGCTGAAACGAGAAATGTACGGATTCTTTGCAAAAGCTCGGCTTTTATGGAGTCCGGAATGGATGCTGTATATAGGCAATGATAAGACACTAACTTGTTAGTGTTGGAGTAAAATTATCGATGGCACACGTATTAACAGCTTAATAAGAGAAATTAGTAAACTAACAGTTAGAGACTGGAGTATGCATGGAAACTACACAAGTAAATGTTACTGATTATTTTACCAACTCGTTGATACCAATTCGCACAGCAGGTGTATTGTCATTTTTTTTTATTAGTAGATGCAACTCTTTTAATATTAATTGACGTGATAATTCTTCAACACTGCCAATATAAGAACAACACTCAGCATGAGATCGGTTAGTACTGAAAATGATAAATGTTGCAATCTGTTGCATAATTATAAATGAACTGGCAGCAGAATGCATGAAACAGAAGAGGGAGAGAAGAAAATCCAGTACTGAAGCTAATTTGACTATAGGATAATGAATCCATTTTATTATTCATTTCCTAAACAAAGTAACATGTTTAGTTATAGAGGGCACCAGACCACTATGGAAATTTTGATTTGTAAGTTGTAACGACCTTCTAAAGTTCTTAGGTTACCATTTGAGTATAATGCAATAAGATATTCAATTGCTAATTGTTTTCCCTTTATTTAGGCAAACATTGGCAGAAATAACAATAGGTAATAAATGTACGTAAAAAGTGTACTTACACAAGACATTATCCATGTAGAACTTAAAAAGAAAGTCATCAGTCTTACCTCTGCCCCTAGGAGTAATCACATGTATAAGGTCATCCACAGTAACATTATTGCTCCCTTTTTTCTTTACAAATTGCCTACAGTTAGAAGAAAAGAGTTAGATTAATCATAATATACTCGTAGTAAAATGATAAAACAAAACATTTGTTCATTTTACTTGCAAAATATTCAATGCGAAGAGAGGCAATGCACAAAATTAACATTGAAAAAAATAAAGGAATTTTCAACAATCCAATTTCTATCTCAAACTTACAATAACTTGGATCAAAATATCAGACAAAATTTTTGGAATTCAAAGACAAGTCACTTTATCATAATGCTAGAAAAACCAACTAACCTAGCATGTGAATTGTCATTCTTTCATAAGTAGGTATTCAAAAGATTATCACCGTAATTAACAATAAGATACTACATTTACTAATAAAAAGATGACAACCCAATGCCACGTAAGTTGACACAAAATTGGAGATTAGAGTTGTCCAAAACACTAGTCTTATGTACAAGTTTCTTGACATCAGGTTGGTTTTTCTAATTGTCACTATTTAATCAAAAGAAAAAAAAAACAAAAAAACAAAGGAAAGGAAACCATTGCATCGTAATCCTCATCTAATGAATCCAATTAAACAAAAAGTTGAACCACAATTAGTGACAACTATGGAGGCTTAAAAAAGATAATGAAAAAGAGAGGAAAAAAAACAAAAAACGAAAAAGATCATGAAAGGACCTGCAAAGAGCTTTCATTTCATCTTTCCAACCACACTCTATGAGCCTTTCCCTTAGAAGCTCCATTAATCGCTCCTTTTCGCCACTTTCTATCAACTGTACGAAAGCCCACAAGTCTGACTTCAATACAATAAAAAACAGGACATTTTTTTTCCTAAAAAAAAATAATCGAATTGATTGACAAAATTGAAAAAAGAACCAAAAAAAAAAAAAACCTTTATATTGACGAGTTCTTGAAGCGCGGGCTCTTTTTCAGGATTTTCCACAACATCCGGTGTTGGAGGACGATTCACCGATTTCCTCCTTCAAAAGATGGACATTTTTACGAAATCTTTAAGATTCCATAGCTATATTGTATAAAATAAAAATTCCCCAGGAGAGATATGCATTTTTAAAGAAAAGAATTGTTTTTTTTTTCTCTTGAAACAAACAAAGCTGATGAGAAAAATCTGTTAGCGAGGGCTTTTTGAGAACTTACATGGCGTATTTTGTATTTTTATTTATGAATGCTGATTACTGTGGTGAAGTTGAAGCTGAAGAAGACCCTGGTTTTCGTCCAATTGAGGATTCATCTCAGAAGTATAAAGAGCAGAGACCTAGGAAGAAGAAGCATAATACGTTTATGAACGACGTGTCGTTTAAGAAAAAGTAAATATTTTTGAGAAAACGAAATGTCGTTTTTTCCCTAACTAAAACCAACACTGACAAATATGAAATATATATGGGACACTAAGACATGTCGTTTATTTTGTCATGATAGATAAAAATGTCGTTTTGTGAAATAAGCCACATGCAATTACCTCCTAGAGCATTAGCGTTAGATATGTCTATAAGATGGAACTCAACTTATATTATGCTTCAACAATGCATCCCTTATAAGAATGCTATAACAAACTATATGTGTGTAAAATTAGGAGTATGACATATAGATGAATTTGATTGGCAAATTGCTGAAGTTTTGTATCAATTTTTAGGTAGGTTTCATGAAGTTACTCTAAAACTTAGTGAAACATACTACCCAACATCACCTTTAGCTTTAGGAGAACTTTTAAGAATTAGTATTTTATTTCACGTATATAGGGAGGACCCAATCTTAGGAGTTCCTGTTCAGTCTATGGAAAAAAAATTTAAAAAATATTGGTCTAAGTTGCCTTTGTTATATGGTTTAGGTACAATTTTTGATCCTAGATTAAAATTAGACGGATTAGAAAGTGGTTTAGAAAACTTAGGTGAATTTTTAGGCATCACTTGTACGGACCAATTTTCAATAATAAAGGCAAAAATATATGAGATCTATAGTAAATATGAGATTATGTTTAGAAGCACAAACTCTAGAGTACATGAACCGCAACAACAGGATGAAAACCCGCATTCATTCTTGAATGTTTTCGGGTTAAAGAAGAAGAAGAAGAAGACAACTCAAACGGAAGTTGTGAGTGGAAGTGGATCTTCATCAACAAGTGGCAGTGGCGGCAGCAGCTTCAACGAGCTTATGGCGTACCTCAGTGAAGGCTTAGTAGTCGGCAGTGCGGCAGAATCGTTTGACTTAGTTCAATGGTGGAAGGCACGGGTATTAACTTGGCCAATCCTAACTCGATTGGCAATGGATATATTTTCGATCCCAGTCTCCACTATTTCATCCGAACAAGCTTTCAGTACGACAGGAAGAATACTTGAGGAACGCCGGAATGCATTGCAAAGGGATATTGTTGAAGCCTTGGTTTGCATTAAGGATTGGGATCGGGCCGATCAACGTCTACAAGATACAATTTCACCGGTAAGCCAAGAATGGATCGATGAATTTAATCGATTAACATTTAATTTTGAAGATGATCCCTTAGCTTCAAATTAAATTGTAAATTTGTAATTTGTAAATATGTATTTACTTTTTACATTGTATTTGTAATTTAATAAACAATGTAAGTTTGTACAATTTGTAATTCGTCACAAAATGATTGCACTCTTTTTTCCTTGCCAAGTTTTTATCCCAATTGGGTTTTTCTTGGTAAGGTTTTTAATGAGGCAATCATGAATTACAAATTTAAAAATTAATAAAGAAATAATTTTTTTATATAGTTCGTGTGTTCATTTCAAATTTAATATATATATAAATATAATATATATATAAATTGTAATACTAATATATATATATATAAATAACTTAATATTAAAAAAAAAAGTTTAAAAAATTTGGACAATTCGGGCGGGCTCGGGCTGCCGAATACAAGCCCACGGCCCGTTCAAGGTGAAATTCGGGCTCGGGCGGGCGGCCCGAAAATCTCGGGCGGGTCGGGTTCGGGCTCGGGCAAATCCTGGACTTTTTGGGCGGTTGCAGGCGGCCGGTCCAAAGTTTCAGCACTACATGCAAACAAACATATCATTGGGTTCTGAGCTTCATTTTAGTTTTATTTTCCTGGGTTTCAACGACATTCGTTTTATTTAACAAATGCCATGTCGTTTGTCTCATAGGAAGGAGGGACACGGTTTATAACTCCATACGAAATCGGTAAATTTCTTCAAGGACAATTATTTTCCATGAAAGGCATTCGTTTATTTTATTTTATTTTTTATATTAATTTCCATTAAAAGAAATACATATGGTTTATATGAAATGAAAATTGAAACTCGTTATTTCATCGGGAAGGACTTTTTTGTCCACCTCCAGAAACGACATGTAATCTAATCCTTCACAAAAAACATCATGTTTACTATTTCCAAATAAACACCCTCTTTCTTTTTTCTTTTTTCTTTTTGTTTTCTTTTTTAGTAAACAACCGCCTTTTGCGAGTAAACGACATCTCAATTCCTTCGCGCGAAAAATAAAAAAATGAAAATAAAAAGAAGGATACATTTTAGATTTTCCAGATTTTTATTATTTTATTATTTATCTATTATTTATTATCATCGTCACACACAAGAAATGCAAGTCAGCCGTCAACTGAAAACGAAATGGCGCTAAATGGCCACCATAAGTACGGTTGTGGATACAAACGACAATACGAAAACACACAAAAAACACGACGAAAATCAAAAACCAAACCAACCAACGACCTTAACAAATATCTCTCCTTTTATCGCAACCAATCAAATATTTCCTTTCTCGTTCTTCTCCTTCAATGGCGTCCGTTTCTCTTCCTTCGTTCTTAAGCCCTTTGAACTCCAATACTCTCAGTTTTAGCTTCTCCGCTTCCTCTAAAACCAGGCTTCCTTCTTCTCCGATCGGATTCTGGACCATCAAATGGAAAAATCGGAGGACCAAAGGCGTCGTTTGCAGAGCTGCCTCTGTCGTATTTCGCGATCTCGACGCCGATGATTTTCGCCACCCTCTTGATAAACAGGTTTTGCTAACTCACATCTTTTATACATACAGATATCTATCATTACTAAGGGAGAATGAGTCTTAGCTTCCCGAAAGAAACGTTTAGGTCTGTTCATACCATCAATTTAAATTTTAATATAATAAAATTTTTTTAAATATAATTATATTTAATTTTTTTATAATAAAAAATTTTCATATAAAATTATATTTTAACTTAAATTAAAAATTTAAATTAACCAATAAAATATGTCTTTAATTAGTTTTTTCTTTTCCTTCCTTTCTTTGCGTCCATCAATTTTTTTTTCCTTTTCTTTTGTCAACTTCTTCTCCTTTGCAATTTTTTCTTTTTCTCTCGTCTAAAACTCACTATTTTTTAACAATTAAATTTAAAATTAACCATTATTTTAAAAGTACTCGTATTTATCTTCATACGATAAAATCCCAACTTATATAAAATGGGTCCAGTTAAATTATCAGTTTGTTAGTGAATGAATTTTATCCATGTAAAAATAACATTTTTATATCTTAAAAGATTTTTGACCCACAAAATGACTCTTTTTTATTTTATTTTTACTTTCTTCAATTGTGATCATTATAAATATATTATCTCTATTTCTCTGTTAAAATAAATTCTTTTCATACAAGTTTTGTTTATGTTTTTTAAAATCCTCTTTTCTCTCATTCTTTCCATTTTTTCTCGTTCTTATTTTGTTTGTTATTATTTATTCTTTTTTGACATGATTTGTCTCCCTTTCTCACTACTTATATAAAGCGAGTCTAATTAAATTGTCACTTTATTAGTGACTGAATTTTATTTATATGAGAATGAATAACATTTTTATTATCTTAAAAGATCAATGACCCACAAAGGACTCTTTTTTTCCCTCACTCTTATCTTATTACACATTCTTCCTTTTTTTGTTTTGTTTTGTTTTTGCTTTCTTCAATTGTGATCATCATAAATATATTATCTCCAATTTTTTTATTAAAATAAATTCTTTGATACACAACATTATTTATGTTTTTTAAAATCCCCTTTTCTCTCTCTCTCTTTTTATTTTTTTCTCGTTCTTATATTTTCATTATTATTTATTTTTTTGACACGACTTGTCTCCCTTTCTCTACTGAACGTGTCTCTGCCCACGTGTGAGATGCACATGCCATTCTTGGCCGTTTATCCTTATGATCATACGGCCTAAAAAATACAAAAATTTATTTTTATTATTATTTATTATATTTATTTATTTTGAACTGATTTACTTTTCAATTTTGTCCATTTTAATATCGATTTGCATTGATATTAATGCTACTCAGATAAAAATACTATAAATAATTTGAATAAAATTAAAATTATACAAATATACGCTAAAATAAAATAAAACCACACTGAATTAAGTAAAAATGATAGCAAACAAAACAAAATAAATCTAATTTAAAACACAACAAAATAAGTTAAATTTTCATAATTAAAATTTCACCACATATGTGGCATCTGTGAACTTCTCGGGCCAGATCAAATAGGCTTCATGTCACTTTACTTTAATGTGTTTTAACGCGTTTTGTACCAACACAACAAAAGAAGTTAAAACAATTTGTATAACTGCAAATTTAAATGAATCACGCACGCCTATGAGCGCATTAAAAACTAGTATAGATAGAAAGTGAGAAAGAAGAAGAAAGAAAGATTTCTTTTTTTTTTTTTTTTTTTCTCATCTCTAATTGTAGATAGAAATAAGCTTGAAGGGAGGAAAAAAGCATTCCTTTTTTTCTTTGTGTGTTACCTGATACATAGTTTTTTTTTTTAAATAACATTTTGCTTATTTTTAACGCAGAACACGCTGATTTTAAGGGCGATTCCGGGGTTAAACGAACTTGGAAAGGCTTTATTAGGTAGTGCAATAATTTCAATATCATCTATGTAATAGATCGGGTAGTTGCTAAAAAAAATATAGTTTTTAATGATATTAGATTATTATCACGTTACATTATCCAATTTCTATATGTAATGGGTAGCAACGTAACTGTTGAAGTCCATATTATATGAATTCCACGCAAAAGTATATCTAAACATGCTTTGTGGATTAATAATCTAAGTGCAAATTTTTCAGCAAAAAAAAAAAAAGAAAAGAAAAGAAAAAAAGTTGTAGTTTAACTTGCAGGTGCTTGGTTGTTTAATTGACTAAATTCTTTTGATGTCCATGCTGACATATTCTATTATACTTTTCACAGGATCTGTTACAGAACAAGTCATGCTTTTGGAGAACATAGGAACATCAGTACTTGTTTCCAGGAATCAGGTTATTTGATTGTAAGGAAGAATATGTTGTGTGTGTGTGTGTAAATTCTATGGGAAGAATATGTTCTTCAGTAGTTATTCTCATCACGGAAATGTTCATATTCTTATTATTCTATATCATTGCAGTCTCAGCTTACACTATTCTTTTGTGTTATTTTTCTCGTACCAGCTACCTGAACTAAATCAGTTAATGGTTGAAGCTGCTCAGATATTGAATATCGAGCCTCCAGATTTGTATGTTCGTCAAAGTCCCGTACCAAATGCATACACTCTAGCCATAGGTGGTAAAAAGCCATTTGTTGTAGTTCATACTAGCCTTGTGGAGCTTTTGACAAGAAAGGAGTTGCAGGTAATTAATTCATCTGTTAGAATCATATTTTTAATTTATTATCTCATCACTCAGTTACAAATTATCACTTCACTTCCTTTTCAAAATGGTGCCTGCTATTAACTTTCTGCTATCCATATTTGAAACAGGCTGTTTTGGCACATGAGTTGGGACATCTGAAGTGCGACCATGGTGTGTGGCTTACTTTTGCAAATATTCTCACCCTTGGAGCTTATACTGTGCCAGGTAGGTGTATTCCTAGGTTCCCTAGTTTTTGTTATGTTTATTCATTATTGGAACAGTTGACCTTGAACTTGGAGGGATATGGAGCCCCGCAACTTAAGTGTTTGCTAATGCCTCTAGATCGATAGGTTGCAAGGTGAACTAAATGACGTGATTATACCTTTGAGAGAAATATGTTGACATGTCTAGTTTCAATCTGTTAGGAACCTAATATTTAGAAGTCTTTTTCAATAGTCTTAATAGTAGTATAAATAGGAGGTTTAGTTGCTAGAGAGGTAGAGGAGGAGATTTGTAGAGAGTGTCTAGTGCTGTGCACTATCTTGGAGGTCGGGGGTCCTCAAAACCGCCCATCTATCCTGTAATTTTCCATTTTTAGTGTTGTTAATGAAGTTCAGATTTCCGGGTTCCTAACACAATCCAGATGATGCGGCTGCTTTGATGCTTGGCCTGAGAAGTTGTTATTAAGTGTCACTCAAAATGTCTCTAGTACTAGCTCTATGTTGTTTCGTCTATGACAGTTTTTGAATGCAATGGTTCCTTTTAAGAATACACAAGACTTTGTTAGCAGGGCTTGGTGGGTTGATTGCTCAGAGTTTAGAAGAGCAGTTATTCCGTTGGGTTCGAGCAGCAGAGCTAACTTGTGATCGTGCAGCTCTTCTTGTTGCCCAAGACCCTAAGGTATGCCGTATGCATACAATCACTGTAAACGGCATGTTTTATTATTACCTAGTTGTAGTATGGTCTTTTTTTTTCATATTTTCTGATAATTCATTGTAATGCTCCTACAAGAGGTGGTCATCTCTGTGCTGATGAAATTAGCTGGGGGCTGTCCGTCTATGGCCGACCAATTAAATGTAGATGCGTTTCTGGACCAAGCTCGTTCTTATGACAAAGCTTCATCAAGCCCGGTTGGCTGGTATATAAGGTAACTAACAATATTTGCATGCCAAAGGGTTTTTGGTCATTACCATCTTATATTCCCGGTCTGATTTGATTAATTCGTGCTGTTCAGGAATGCTCAAACAAGGCAACTTTCACACCCTTTGCCTGTTCTACGTGCTCGCGAGATTGATGAATGGTCTAGGAGTCAAGAGTACAGAAATCTCCTCAACCGTGCAATACAGGCTAGCGCTGTAAATATTTCATAGGAGAACGGAGATAGAGTAAAAAAAACACTAAAGCTTCTTGAAGAGTGGACATGGTAACTTTTTAAAACTATTTCCTTTCCTCTTTGTTGACAATTATGTGCCTCTCACAGCTATTCACCTTTGCCAATACTTCTTTAGTTTCTATTTTCAGAGAAAGAAATTAGTTTAGAGAGAGTGCTTATTCCGATCAAAGAGAGCACCAAAGATAAAAAGAGTATTTCTGTATTCATATTTCACTTATCATTTTGAATAATAAGTTTCCTTTTCTGTTTCAGTGTCAAATGATTCCAACCACAGAGAGCATCAAAAGTAAAATAGGGGAATTGCTACAAATTTATAGCTGCTGTCTAATCCCGATTCTTCTACCAGATTCTGCCGAATGATATATAATGGTCATACCATGTCAGTCTTTTGCACATATAGATGTTAGGATATGTATAGTCTTTTAAGACTAAAAAAACACAAATTTATACGGTTCTGATAGAATTATATTGTTGCAGTAGTGTTGATTGACAGATACAAATATATTAATCTAATTCTTTAGATTAAAAAAAAAGGTGCTTTGTGCAATTTATTTTGGCATATGGCATTCTTCATGACAAAGTTTGCGTGGATCAAAGTTTTGGAGGAAAAAGTGTGAATGAAATGACAATAATATATATGCCCATGGTTTTCTCTCAGGATGTTTTGTCCACGTAAACCAGTCAATAATAGGTGCCACTCTATTTATATGCTTTGTTTGTTATCTGCGATACTATTTGCGTTTACTTGAAGAAAGGAGCTCATAAATGCTTTAAAATCTGTTTCAATAAAAAGGCCATTGTATTATCAAACATTCAAATTCAACTCCCCCAAGGAGTAATCTGATGCCAGTATTATTAGAATAGAATGGCGATCAAATACAGAGAAACCAGAAACTTCCATTGCATGTATGATTTAGCTCCATGGGAAGCCCACAAAACTACATCATCAACCACTTGAATCTGATTGGAATTACACTTGAATCTGCCTTGAAAGTCAATAAGAGAATTTCTAGGCTGACCCTGTGCCAAGGCTCGGGTGAATAAAATTCTGAACTGTTGATCCTGCTTGAGCCTCTACTATGAAGTCTTCCACACACGAGTTGTTAGCATCTCCCAACATGATTCCAAGCTATAATTTGAGCCCGCTGCGAGCCTTGCTGCCATTTGTATGCCGGCTGAGACCCCAGAGATGATTTTGATTGTAGCATTGCCTTGCAGAACAAAGAAGTGGTTGGAGTCTATATACTTCACAGTTCCTAACACAGACCATTCCAGAACTGGGGATTGAACAGGGCTTGGAGCTGGATCAATCAAGATTCCTTCTGTAGAGTTGTTGATAAATTCTGGACCATATTCAAACTGTTAGGAATCTGGAAATCTGAACTTCATTAACAACACGAAAAATGGAAAATTACATGATGGATGGGCAGTTTCAAGGACCCCGACCTCTAAGATAGTGCACAACACTAGACACTCTTTACAACTCTCCTCCTCTCCCTCTCTAGCAACTAAACCCCCTACTTGTACCACTATGAAGACTATTGAAAAAGACTTCTAAATATTAGGTTCCTAACACAAACCCTCTGTTCAGCAATATTTTTTCTGCATTTCCAAGCCAATATTTTGATCTGAGTGAACCGAAACTAACACCAAATATTTTAGCAAAATCCAGTCTGAAATGATGGAATAACATACCATTGTATTGTGCTCGATTTTGGCACGCTTATGAGTAGAATATTGTCAATCACTGTCGAGCATATTGGGCTGGAATTGAACTCTGCTGTTTGGCTTTGAATCACAAGGTTAACTAGCTCTCCCTTATCCCAGCTTCCCAAGTAAATGACCATAGCTTTCTCAAGCCTCCTTTCTATAATGCCGCTTCGAGGAAAAGACCCCATCGCTATCTGGTGCTGACACTATCACATCACTAGACGAACAATTCTGTCCACCAGTGGAAATAGTGAAGCTGAGCACATAATGCATATAATCTGGATTGGAAATCTGGATTCTTCAGAAGATCTGCAATAATGTGGCCACTTGAGAAGACGTCTTACTTGAATTAGTAAGGGTCTGTTTAGTTCGCTGATTTGAGTTTTTAATTCAAGTTTATATGTAATTTTATGTGAGAATTTTTTATTGTAATAAAAAAATTAAATGTGACTGTTTCTGAGAGTTTTTTACTGTAACAAAACTCGAATAGGTGTAATGAATGGAGTCTTATTATATTATAACTTTGAAAATGGCTTTAGGACTCATATTAGGACACTTGAGGAGGTCCATTGTCCAACGTCCATGATGGGGTGGAGTAACATCTTGTTTATTTTAATATTTTAAGGCTTTACTTGCAATTAGATGCAAAAAATGGTATCTTGATCAATAAATATGATCACTTCTCTTATATATTATATTTTTATGCGTTAGTTTCCTTACATAGAAAAAATAATTCAGAGCGGTATTACACAAAAAAAAAAAAAAAAAAAAAACATGCTAATTCACGTCTAACCCAAGTTTTACTACCTGGGAACGCACTTGTTTGCAAGATTTAAGTTGATTAATCAACTTACTCATAAATAAAACGCTTACTTCCATATTTTTCAAATTTTACTCTCCTGCTAATTGCGTCCCTAAAATTGAGAGCATACGAGAACCACGAAAAGCTTTTTAGAGCAAAAGTTGACGACTTGACGTTGAGAAATCCACTCCAACAATGTTAGGACAGCTTATAGTGGGCAGCGTAAAATTCCAAGAAATGAGTGGGCTAGTGAAAATAACTCCCTCTTTCTTTACTCTGTCAGTTTGTGGAAAAAACAAAGAAAAAGAAATAATTAGATATGTTTTTGTGCACCACATTAAAAATTAAAAACAAATTAAAAAAGTAGGAAAAACGGGCGGCAGGGTAATAGCCCATAGTTTCGACCGCCCTCTTGAACCTAGACATTTATCAGTTTGTGATAATCAAGGACTGGACTGCTAAGTTCGGATTGAATTTAGGTTGTTTTGTTTTGTTTTGTTTTTCTTTCCCTCGAATTTTGGTTGGCTGTTTTTATTGATTCTCCATTTTCTGTTTTATTTCGTTTTCCTCATTTTAACTTCCTTACACTCTGTGTGTGTGTGTGTGTCGCATACAGGAAGGAAGCTTACAGAGATAGAGAGAAGTGTGGTCGGCGATCGAAGAGAGGAAGGTTCTAGAAATCAGAATGCCGGGCGTGAGAGGTCCCTCCGATTACTCCAAAGAACCACCTCGACATCCTTCCCTCTATATCAATTCCAAGGTCACCCTTTTCCCCTTCCCTTTCTTTTTCTGATTTGAATTTTCTTTGTTCTTCGGAGATTACCAGAATAGATGAAATCCTTTTTCTGTTATTGTTATAACTTTTTTTTGTTTTTTTTTTTACGATGATCGTCGCCGGTGATGATATATATATATATATATATATATATATATATAGCTTATGGAATGAGAGTGAAATAAACTGTCAATTTGAACGAAAAGAAAGAGTTTTTGATGTGCAAAATAAGTGTTTTTTTTTTTTTTAAATAGTTTTTGTTTGGGGTACAGGAACCGTTTAATGCAGAGCCACCGCGTTCGGCTTTGTTCCGGTCGTATGTGACTCCCGTGGATTTGTTCTACAAGAGAAATCACGGTCCAATTCCTATGGTTGATGACATTGAAAGGTTTTATCTTTTTCACCTATTTTTTTTCTTTTTTCAAATTGTTTGATGATTGATCGATTATACCTGATTTTGGAAACGCTTTTGAGTTTTTGACGAGCAGTTATTCTGTGTTGATATCTGGTTTGGTTGAGAAGCCCAAAAAGCTGTCCGTGAAGGATATCAGGTTAGAGTTTACAAATCTGTTCTTTCTTTATGCTTTATTGTAAATTACCAAGGATGAAAATATCAGTATTGATAGAAATCTTGAGGGCTTGAATTATAGAATTATCATTAAGCAATATCAATGTCCATGTAGATTACGTCAGTAAAATGTCAACATTCCATAGAAATATGTCTGTTTCCCTACGAATCTGTATCAAGTATCTATTTTTCCGACAATACCACGGAAATAATCGATGAAAGTTGTTGATATTTACTTTCTTGTAAATTACTCATGTTCATTTCACAACTCAAGTTATAACTTGAGTTATGACTTGAGTTGTGTATGTGAGAGAAAAGTATTGTAGCAAAAAAATTAAATTTGAATTTTTGTAAGAGAAAATACTGCAGCAATAAAACTTGAGTTGTGAAATGAACTAGGCAAATGTTACCTGAATAAAGAAATAAAGAATTTGACTTTATTTTATCTTATATCAGGATGCTTCCCAAGTATGAAGTCACCGCCACATTGCAGGTTTGTTCTTATGCACTTTGAGTATTGCCTTAGTTATGGTGTGTTGAGATCATTTCTTCTGTTCCTTTTCCCGAATACAATTATTGAGTGGCTGAATTGGGGTTTGTTTGGTTACACAGTGCGCAGGTAATAGAAGAACAGCTATGAGCAAAGCCAGAAAAGTGAGGGGAGTTGGTTGGGATGTCTCTGCTATCGGAAATGGTATGTCACTCGACCAATAATGCATTGACATCTTTCTATTATGTTCTGTGAGTATTTTCATTATAGTGGGTGTGGAGAACCAAATTTAAGGCTTTTGAATGAGTCGGGTGCATGCCAATGCTGCAAAATGGGTAATATTAGTACCTGAATACTACTTGATGTCTTATACTTCTTTGATCCATGGAAAAGGAAAGTTTCATTAAAAGAGAGATCTGTTGTGATGGAACTTTACCTATGCCTTTCTAACCAACTATTTTTGGCTGGAATTTCTATCAACCATTTGTTTTGATTTTGTCTTCTAGAGTTTCTATTATTTTATAAATTTGTGCCACGAGATTCAAACCTCATAGAACGAGGAGATGTTGCATGAAATATTGTTTTGGTTATGGGAATGCCAATACACATTTCCTAGTTGATCAAAGATTTAGTGATTTTTTTTTGCTGGTCAAAGATTTAGTGATTTACTATTGAGTATTTGTGCTTTCTGCGTCTTTATAGTGTGAATTTAAGCATATTAATAATTCGTTAATAGGGTTTTAAATTCATCTTATAACAAACAAAAGCTAGTGCAAGAAGATCTTTTAGCAAATAAATGTTAACTTTTATCATTCTTAAATCTGCTACCAGCTGTCTGGGGTGGTGCCAAATTGGCTGACGTTCTTGAACTTGTGGGAATACCTAAGTTGTCAAGTTCCAGTAAATCGGGAGGAAAACATGTGGAATTTATTAGTGTTGATAAGTGTAAGGTACAAATTTGGCCTTAAGTACCATTCTGATTCTTCTTATGTGTTCTTTCAATGTTTGAAGGATGGATTCTTACTATGTTTTCTATAATTGTCATCAAATATAGGAGGAAAATGGAGGACCTTATAAGGCATCTATTCCACTAATTCAGGCTACAAGCCCTGAAGCAGATGTACTGCTTGCTTACGAGATGAATGGAGAGGTAACTGAACATGCGCAACTTGAAAGAAAAATTCATGCTTGTCCTGTTTTAGAGTTACTAAGATTTAAGATGGATTTGAACTTCTCGATTATGTATTTAGAAGACACATATACTCGTTAACACACACATGCACACAATGCGCTTCAAGCTCAAGCTTTTGTGAGAATTTCTAATCAAACAAATTCGATTAGCTAAAGTCTCTAAATGATAAATGTGATCTGACTGACATTTGTACCTCACTTTAAGGGGCTAAACTTATCTCTGGAATTTTAATTTTAGTTTGGATTTAAATTTTTTTTACTGCACTAAATTACTAGCATCCTCTATTTCAGTTAGGATTTCGGAATATCATCTATTAGCACATTGTTCTCTTATTTGTTTGCTGTTTTTATCATGCCAAAGCCTCTTAATAGGGATCATGGATATCCGTTGCGTGTTGTTGTCCCCGGTGTTATTGGTGCACGCTCTGTTAAGTGGCTTGATTCTATAAATTTAATTGCAGAAGCGTGTCAGGTTAGTAGATTTTTCCTTCCCAAAATTTTGTTCTGTCATTTCTTTTTTCTCGTTGCACCATTTTAATGAGATTGAGTTTACCTTCAACCATGCAGGGTTTCTTTATGCAAAAAGACTACAAAATGTTTCCACCTTCTGTCAATTGGGATAACATTAATTGGTCTACCAGGAGGCCGCAAATGGATTTCCCTGTGCAGGTATCACCTATGGTAGTACTTGCTAGATCAGTTGATGTATATTTTTCTCAATATCATACATATATAAGTTTAGAAATTCTTCTTGGTTTCCTTTCTGCAAAAACCATAGATGCAAGATTTTCTTGGTCAAAAAAGAAAAATGCAAGTTAGATTATCAGTTAACTATTTCATTGGATATTTATTTATAGCCATGAATATCTTCGCTCAAGTTGTTATATTTAATCTGCATCTAAGGAACTTTTGATGGAAACATATAAAAATATAAAATTATTTATTGTTTAACAACTGCTAGTCTAATGGATCTTCTGAGTACCCTAATTAATGACTTTGCTGATTGACAGAGTGTAATTTGTTCTTTAGAGGATGCAAATGCAGTGAAGCCTGGAAAGGTTAGTTTAAGCTCATTTTAATGGTCTTTTTTTTTTTGTTTTTTTTTTTTTTTTTTTTTTTTTTTTTTTTCCTTCAATACATATAAGATTTTTATCTGGACATGATAGTTAGATTGTAAGCTTATTTTGGCATTGTCCCCCATTGGCTTATGACGTTATGTAAACTTGGCAAGGGGGGCAATTTGTATAGTAAAACTTTCTGCTCATTTATAGCATTTGTAGCATTGCAATCATCTCCGCTGTTATTTATTTTATTCTTATGTGTGTGATTTCCCACTAAATATTCCCCTGATGTCGTTGTCCTTATATACACAAGTATATAAAGAACATTGATGGTTCCCGCCACCACAACTCACATGTGATGGGTCTAACATGAATGTTGAACGCACGTAGGACACCCTACATAAGTTGTGGGGTGTTGAGCATCATTGATGCCCGATGGTATCGCTCTTATATGTATACATTTGTTGATCAACTCGAAGATGAGAGAGTTGATATGCTGACCCTGCACTGGAGGTGCTGGATGTGGACGGTTTGATGGTTTATTTGGTGTCTTAACCAGTCCCGTTCGAACATTCATTGTATGATGCAGGTAACAGTTAGTGGATATGCAGTATCAGGAGGTGGTCGTGGTATTGAAAGGGTAGATGTGTCTTTTGACGGTGGGAAAACCTGGGTGGAAGCCTCGAGATTCCAGAAGTTTGGCATCCCATATGTCGCCGATGATGAAAGCAGTGACAAATGGGCTTGGGTGCTTTTTGAAGCCACGGCTGATGTCCAACGCAGCACCGAGATTGTCGCAAAAGCAGTATGTCACTTTTCTCCTAAACTTTTTTTTTAAAAAAATTTTCTGGTATGCATTTTTATATTCTAATGAAGTTAGCACAAAATGAGATATAATCCTTTGAAATATATATAAAAAAAAAGTAGGATGCATAGCATATAAAACAGCCTACAATACATCACGAATGACGTTTTGGTAGCATATAAAATGTCAGTCTGTAGGTACAACATAATCCTTTAAAACAGTGAAACGGTAGATCTGAACCTGTCAACTGGGATGGTGTCTTTTTTACCAAAACAAACACTATTGCTTATGAAAAAAGTAAAAATTGTGAAGTTGGCAAGTGACAACAATTAAATTGTTTCACAAGCTGGGCTCGCATCATTTTTCAATGCTAAAATAGTAAAATAAGAGTTCTCCTTCGTCTGTGCAATGGTGGCCGTGGTTATCCACAAGTGAAAGAGATGTCCGTATGTTCAAAGCCTCACTCACTTGAAAACACTGGAATAATTTTTTAGGAATTGTCTCCAGCACTTGTTCATTTCCTCTTTAAAACATGTATATTTTTTTTAAAATGTGTATATTTTTTTTTAAAACATATATTTTTTTTATAGTAAAATATATAATATATACATATTTTAAGAGAAAATATACACATTTTAAAAAAAATATACATGTTTTAAAAAAAAATATACAAATGCCGCTCTACTCTGACACCAGATTGGAGACTTTACCTCTTTTTTATATTACATATATATATATATATATATATATAGATGTTTGTCTTTATGGATTGCTAATAATGTACTTTTGAATGTATCGTGTCAATGTCAGTGACAATTGCCTCCTATTTTTTCCCTTAAACCAAATAATCATCTGCTATTGATGTGTATCAACAAACAATTAAGAGCCTTTATTATCCTCAGTTTTCTCCACTTTAGGTGGTTAAGATTTGTCAGCTAGTGCTTGACAAAGAATCATCTCTCCCAGCCTCAGTATTGTCGTCCTACCTTTCCCGGCCCCAGTTTTGCTGTGTACTTTCTTATAGAGGTAGTCTTGTTGTGTACTTATTTCTCGGAGAAATTCTATTCTTGTTGTGGGGTATTCTAGTTAATACAGACAATTTTCCTATATATAAACGTACTTTGAACATAAAATCGTGTGGTAAGAAGGTGCACTACGCATCTCCTTGCAGTTTGTGACATAAATTAATATCTTCTCGTGGAGATCTTAGATAAGATAAGTCTATCTGTCAGGGAAATACTACTTGAACTAACCCCAAGATAGTAATTTATCATTTTTTTTAATTGAAAAGGATTCAAGATAGTAATTTATCATTTGTACCAAGACAGAATTTTATGATTTGTATAAGAGCAATCCACGTGTTTGAAGTTTGAAATCTCCTCTCCTTCTGGTCACCACACGTGCGTGGTTACTCACTAGAGTCCAACCATAAGGGTCATTTTCTATAACCTGCTACACTATTCATATGTCCGCTTTTGGACTAGCAAATTCTCCTTAAAAAAAAAAAAAAAGACTAGCACTCTTCTTTTTAGTATTGTAATATAATATATATGCATCGTCCTGTATATTAATATATGTGGTAGCATGAGAAAAGATTCACTTTCTAATATGCTGCCACATTTGTGGTGAAAATAAAATATAAATATATTAAATAGTTTTTTAAGTTGCTTGAAAACTAGCAGACTTGTTTACTAGCTCTTTTATTTATTTATTTATGTTTGGCAGGTGGATGTAGCAGCAAACGTCCAACCTGAGAATGTGGAAGACATTTGGAACTTGAGAGGGATACTCAACACTTCATGGCATAGGGTTCAAGTTCGAGTTGGTCACTCAAACATGTAGATCAAACTTAACAAACTTGAAAAGAGAAAATAAAAATAAAAATAAAAACAGTTTTGAACATGTGGAAAGTGTGGACATGGTTTTTGTATTGTATCTTCTCATTATGTGCATGTAGTTTGCTGGCAATATGGCCATCTGGGTTGGCTTATTGCATCAATCTCAAGTTCGGGCCAGACTTTTACTCATTTTGGTTTGAATAATCAATAAAGTTGTAGGGACGCGTCCAATTAATAATGCAATTCCTAACAGTCGGACAAGTTTTGGGGGTGATTTTGCTCTTATACTCTTTTTGGAATAAATTTCTTGTTGTAATCATCTTTTCTTTTTATTTTTTTTTTCTATGCCAAAATCACAAGAAAAAGAGATGATTATACTTGGTAATTCAAAATAGCCGTCTCTAAAAGTTTTTTTACCAACTTGCTTCAAGTTTCCATTTCTCCATCATTTTCCTACGCACTTCCAACTATTTTATGTTTTTGTCTTCATTTTCTTTTATGCATTTCATTTTTTTCGTTGATTCTGAAACTTGGGTTTTTTAAAAGTAGGCTGGACATTGGGAAAGGATTACCAAATCACATTATGATTTGCAGAATTGACAATATAAAATAATATTACCCTATAAACTATTTTTAGTCAATTAATCCAGCCTTTTGCACTTTTAAGGGAAACAAAAAAGAGAGTAAAATATAAACCATTCCCATGGCTTTTCTCCCTTGTCTGCATGAAAATGTTTTTCAATACGTAATGCGGGGTGAATTAATGATCTCTCTTTATCAATCACGTTAGACTTTAGCAGATTCATTCACACTTGGATGTAGACCCAAAACAAACTCTCTCCCTCTCTCTCTGTTTTATTTAATAATACGCATGTTATGCATAGGTGCTAATCATCTAGGATACAACTAAATAAATCTATTTAAAGACAATAAATAATTTATAATTATTTTCTCGAGATTCTAGTCACGTTTTAGTAGGTGGGTATTCTTTGACATACATACAAGGAAGGAAGAAACTAGAAAGTAATATATATATATAT
>NW_010368042.1:48725-53725 GCF_000414095.1 Morus notabilis | reverse complement strand
ATCAATTACAAAATCGTTGACTATCTCAACAATGCTTGCCTTGAATTGGATAGCCAAATAATTTGCGCCAAAAATGTTTCTTTTAGTTAACCAATAACTGAAATGCTATAGGAGTAAAACTATCATAGCCAAACAAAAGGGAGAGAAATCAAACGATACACCAAAGTTCACCAATCTAGGGGTACGGCACTATGACTTTGAGATCTTAGTCAAAGTAAAAAGCCAAGAGATAAAAAATCTAGATGATAATTATATATATATATATATATATATTCCAACCAATGCATGGACGCAAGTATCTAATAAAGAAATAAAATAATTTTCCAAGGAAAAAACTAATGCATGGAGAGCTAAATATTTAATCAGGCACAGTAGTAGCATAGCATCTTCTTCCATGATTGGAAAATAATGCACCGACTTGTGTGCAACAACTGCACCCTTTATAATTATTTGGATGCATATATAAGTACAAAATTAAGCAATCTAACATTTATGAAATTATTATTATAATAAATACCCATTTCTAATTAACCCTACATATAAAAACCCTTTAATTTGTAAGACTTTTAACAAAGCAATATATGAGTGCAACATTTTGTCCTGTACTCAAATTAAGTATAAAAACGCCAACATATCAATATATATTCCAAATCGCCCACTAAATAAAAGTCTTATTTTCATGTAAAGAGATGGGCGTGTTGATGATCATGGACATGTACATGTCTCTTTTGTTGCAGCCACTGCCCTTTATTTTGCTCTCAATATTCTTCTACTTGATGCACCTAATTCTATATGAGCTCCGGCGAGAAGTAGTCACTACTCATGAGCTGTCCGGCACTTGCCATGGCCCCACAACCTACCCTATTATTGGTTGCTTGGTTTCCTTCTACAAAAACCGCCATCGCCTCCTTGAGTGGTACACTCAACTCCTTGAAGACTCAGCAACCAACACCATCGTGGTGCAACGCTTTGGTGCTCGGCGGACCATCGTCACGGCGAACCCTGAAAACGTCGAGTACATGCTCAAGACCAACTTCAACAACTTCCCAAAAGGAAGGCCCTTCACTGAAATCCTAGGGGATTTTCTTGGCTACGGCATATTCAATGTGGATGGAGAGCTTTGGCGCACACAAAGGAAGTTGGCCAGCCATGAGTTCAGCACCAAGTCCTTGAAAGAATACACCGTGAACACGTTTGAGGAGGAAGTCGAAAACCAGTTGTTGCCCTTTATGGAGTCCTTGGCAATGGAAGAGAAAGTGGAGGACTTGCAGGACTTGCTTAGACGCTTTGCGTTCAACATCATATGCAAGGTTTCTATGGGGATTGATCGGTGGTCCTTGGATCCGTCTGCGCCTGTCTCACCCCTCGCGAGAGCTTTCGACGCAGCATCAGAGATATGCGCAAGGCGCGGGGCTGCTCCTTTGTTCTTGGTTTGGAAGATCAAGAGATGGCTTGGAGTTGGATCAGAAAAAAGGCTCAAGTCTGCCGTTGAACAAGTACGTGCTCATGTCATGGAAATAATTCATAAAAGGAAGACAGAACTAATATTTGAAGGAGAAGAGTCTAGTACTAGTGAAGATCTTCTGACTCGGCTGATAACAGCCGGGCACGGCGAGGAGGTGATTAGAGACATGGTGATAAGCTTCATCATGGCGGGGAGGGACACAACTTCAGCAGCCATGACATGGCTCTTCTGGTCGCTCTCATGTCACCCGGATGTGGAGCAACAAGTGGTCAAGGAGATAAATGATATTGTTAGAGAAAGACGAAGGCTAGATTATGAATCATTGAAGGAGTTGAAGATGTTGAAGGCGTGTCTTTGTGAGTCCATGAGGCTTTACCCACCTGTGGCATGGGACTCAAAACATGCCGTCTCAGATGATTTGTTGCCGGACAGTACTCATGTCAGGGCGGGAGATAGAGTGACCTATTTCCCCTATGGGATGGGGAGAATGGAAGCTTTGTGGGGAAAAGACCGGTTCGAATTTAAGCCGGACCGGTGGTTCACTGAACCGGACAAAGATAGAGGGGCTTTGAAGAAGGTATGTCCCTTCAAGTATCCAATTTTTCAGGCCGGACCAAGGGTCTGCCTTGGAAAGGAGATGGCCTTCATTCAGATGAAATATGCGGTGGCTTCAGTTCTAAGGCGGTTCAAGATCATACCGGTCGGTTCAGATAGGCCGGTTTTTGTGCCGCTACTGACAGCCCACATGGCCGGCGGCTTCAAGGTTTCCATTAGCAAGAGAGAAGTACTTACATAGACCTAAATAAATCATTGTCATTAAATTAGTAAGGTCAAATGGTCCTGATTTAAGATTTGTTGGGACGGCGTAACATGCCACATGCTTCTGTGTAATTTAAGTGCGAGGAAACAATTGTGTACAACAATCATACAGAAAACAACTATGTACATAAGTTGTTCCAGAACTTCCTAGATCATGATCATCAACATCACAAGTCAGATGCCAAATATTTACATGGAAGAACATATACCGTGAAGTCCGGACACGGTAAGGTTTCTATAAATCCTGGTCAGAATATTGCACATGCGTGTTTGGAACGATTACTTCACATGTTCTTATGTTTTTCCCCCTTAAAAAAAAAGTGGAGGAATATTTTTTGTTAATAATAACATTCATTGATCAGAATTCAAAGTAGAGAATTAACCACGTTTGTTTACTACAATAGACCATTTTGTTTTATATATACATATATATAATAATAATACTAATGATAATAATGAAATAATAATAATAACAGTAATAATGATAATAATGATAATAATAATAATAATAATAATAATAATAATAATAATAATACGCCGTTTTATTTAAAGCAGGATCATAGCTTAGTCATCGATTCCTCAGGCAGTTGGTAAATCAACCTTTTTCAACGGCTATTGCTATAGAAGGGCTATGAGCCTCCTGCTAGGCCACTTTATGATCATTATAATAGTAATTTTTCCGAATTAAGAAGGTGGTGGTGGATATTAGATATCCATCAACAATGTGATATTACAATCTTAATTTGAATTATAAAATTTAAGCCTTAGAGTGACAAGCTTCCAAATTGCTTATTCCAGTCCTCATAGGTGCCAAGTTCATTCAAGGAAACTGAAGGCCTCACCTCTTGCAATGCATGCTCGAAGTCCTGTATAAGAAAAGCAAATAGGGTTTAAAATAATTTTTCTGAAAAGAATCTAAATGGAGAATTCTAAAGGTCATAAAAAAAAAATACCTTATCAGGAGTGTTTTTTTTTTTTAAATTTTTAAATTACTTAAATCTGTAACAGGTTTTGTTAGTTTTTTTGTATATATATATGTGTGTGTGTGTTCATTTTGACGTGCTATTAGTAAGTACCCCTACCGTGAAAAGCTCTATAATTAGAGATAAAATTACAAAATTCTAGAAGTTCAACTTTGCATTCTTGAGAATTGCAAAAGTAACTCTCAATTGCCAGTGCAAGATTCGGTCAAAGCTAGACATGATGATTGATTCCAAATAAAGCTAGAAATAGTTGTGAACAAACGATTGTCAAGATAAACTTAGAATCTAGTCTATTTTATAACATTGAGTCAATCAAAGGTGTTAGGATAAATTTTAACGGGACTGACAATTCAAAGAGAGATTTTTGTAATTTTTGAGAATACAAGATTAAACATGTAATTTCACTTAAACTCCGAGGCGAATCTTCCAATTTTCCTTTAATTAGAACTATAAAATCTTTTGAGTTTTGCATTTTGTGCTTGATTTTTACCTGAAGAGTTACTGGTCGCATATCCTCCTTTTTCAGCTTTGTTATTTCTATGCCTTGTTTTAAAGCCTCTCTCAGCGGACCCATTGACGCATCCTTCACCAAGTTTTTCATGTCTGAACCTGAATACCCTGTAAAGCAATACTTCACTATAATAAAAACAGTCGAGAAAATAAGAAAATAAACCTGTAAACTATGTGGATTAGATAGATAGTACCTTCGGTTAATTTGCAAATGGTATCAATGTCCTCCTTTTCAAGTTTGAATAGTCCATCCTTCTCTAGAAGATTTTGTACAATCCAGGCTCTCGCTTCTTCATTGCCACTAACATCTGGTTAGCCTCGAATTTGAAGTAATGAAGATCATTAGTAAATGAAAAACCAGTGCTAATTGTACCTGGTGAAGGTAAAGGGATATAAAGTCTCTTAGTAAGTCGCCTCCGTGCCGCTTCATCAAGTTCTTGGGGTCGATTTGTCGCTCCTGAATAAGGTGTCCATTTGTGGATTACAGTGCAGTTTATGATAATTATTGTGTACCGTGTAGTTAAAAAAAAAAAAGGAGGTTCAATAAGCACCTATAAGCAGAATTTGTTCACTGTCACTGTCAAACCCTTCCATTTCGATTAGGAATTGTGTTTTAAGCCTTCTACTTGATTCATGCTCACCTTCTGACTTGCGCTGCAACCGTACAAAGTTTATATTAAACGAAATATTAAAAAACAAGGACTGCTAGATCACATGTGAGTTCCGAGATCTAATGTTGTTATTTAATAAAACAAGTACAGTACTATAATGACCCTGAAAGAAACAGAAAAGGCTACAGTAGTGTAATGTAATTGCTAGCAATTAACTTCCAGGTACATGGGAAGTACCTTCCTTAGGCTCAGAGGAAAAAACATTGCAAAATTGGAAGTTATCGACATTATCACCTTTTTGAAAGTAACTTTTCATATTTAGAAGACTTATCCAAGGTAACAGTACTGAATCTACAGGGGCAACTTAGATTTCTTAATGCTGCCTAAGACTCAGAACATTCTTACCTGAGATAGAAGTGAATCAATTTCATCAACGAAAATCACAGCCGGCTGACGACAACTGGCAACTCCGAATAGGGCCCTCACTAGTTTTTCACCCTCTCCAATCTGCCAAGGTCATTGAAACCGTCCAAATTTAGATGGTTTTATCCAGACTGTATAACATGCAGAGAAGAGAACCGGGTAGTAATATCTTGGTAAAAACAGGGAAAG
>NW_010368042.1:36091-48686 GCF_000414095.1 Morus notabilis | reverse complement strand
GGGAAAGAGGTCCCCAAGATCACTTTCTGAATGATTAGATAAAATGCAGGAAAGTCCAGATAAATATAAAATCTAACAACAATGATGGTAGTGTTACCTCAGATTACAGTAAAAACATTCTTGTTTCCTTAAAAAAAAAAAAAAAGATTTCAACTTCAACATATCTAATCAATTCAATTGTTTTTTTTTTCAGAAAGATGAATGAAAACAAAAAACTTGTAGAGGAACCACATACTATAAAGCTAACAGAAATAACACATACCCACTTGCTCGTCAGTGAACTGGCAGATATGTAAAAGAAGGTAGCTTTCGCCTCTCCAGCTATGGCTTTTCCAATCATTGTTTTGCCTGTTCCCTAAAGCACAACAGGTGTACACGTCATTGGCCAAAAATGCATGTGCCCCTGCTGCTGAAGAGAAATCAATACTTACTGGTGGACCAAAGAGAAGAAGTCCTTTTCCAGGAGAACGACATCCTCTAAATATATCAGGACGTAATAAAGGCCATATCACCATTTCTGTCACACATTTTTTAGCATGCTCCAGACCAGCTGCAAATATTTTTATACGTTTTAACGTTAATCAGGACAGCTTCAGAAACAGAAACACGTAGGACAACTTGAAACTCTGAAGGCATTTTGAAGCAGCATATTACCAATATCATCCCAACGAACATTGGGATCCTTGTCCATAATCTCATTGCTAACATGTTCAAGGAGACGAGGCTCCAGATTTCTTAATTTTTCTGGAAGCTCGCCATCAGGACCACATAGCATGTCCAAACTAAGATCAACATACTCAACACTTTAGTAATTTTCCATCATCATCAAAATCCAAAACTATAATGAACGAGGGGAAAGGAGGAAAATCAGGGTGAGGGGCAATGGACAAAAGGTTACATAGAACATGTAAAAAAATATATTTCTAGAATCAAATAAAACTAAAATTCAGCCTACTTCCGATAAGAGAAACAATTACTAAGAAGGTATTCAGGTTGAAATTCAAAGGGCTAGTAATGTTAAAAGTATATTATGTAGACAAACTAATGTGCTGAAACTCCTCATGCCACTTCCAAACAAATTATAGTAGATAAAACCAATGAAACCAAACAACCGTGATTTGTGTGGAGCATGTAAGGTTAAAATTTTTGAACAATACCTGTACTACCATCCCACACCACTTACCATCTCTTTGTTGTGTCATCTAATGTGTCCTCAGTCTTTCCAGCAATTCGTGAGGTCACATTTCCTGAGTTGCCACTATTGGATCTGATAGGGGGAATAAAATTACCATGAACACCGCGGCGTGAAAACCCATATGGTCTCCCACCATAACCCCTTGATGCATTACCATCACTCTGTAGAGAGACAGAAGAATTTGGTGATCCAGATAACCCTCTTCTTTGCCTTGCATCCATTTCCTATTTATGGAGTTCAAAAGAGAAATTAGGTCAGAATTAATAAGAAATAGATGATATACATAAAGTTAACCAAAGTTCCACGAGAACTAATTATACATCGACCAAATAAAAAGTACTTCTTTGCATGGCTAGAGGACAGTGCATAATGAGTTACTTCTACCTAAACTATGACTGATAAAGTTCTTCTATTTTATAGAATCAAACTAATCCATACAGCAGCAATATCAAGGAAATAGGGGTTTTAACGTGAGAGAAGCAGAAAGTGAAAAAGCGTCTCCTCAGGCTTGGCATGGTACAAACATCAAAACTGAGAAAAATTGCTGTGAGAAGTGTGAAGCATACTAATTTTGCTTTCGCAGTCACAAATCCATTGCCATTAGCGGCAGCATTTTCTTCAGTGCTTGAGGGGGAATTCATCTTGGGGCTACTAATGTCCACCTGCACACGTTTTGCTCCCAGGGCATTTCCATAAGCTCTTTCTTCCTCTTTGGCTTTTTGATAAGACAAGGAAGTTTGACCTTTGATTTGCTTGTTAAATGGCATCGGCTTTTCTACCATAATGCAGTCCCCGCAACTGCTACTTCCAGAGGTCAAATAGTTCTTGGATGTGCCATTACCTTCCCTTGAGATGTTGTTTCTGAACAATTTCATTTTTGCTTGATTCGTAGTTTTCAACACCTTGCTACTCAACTTATCCTTCGTCTTCAATTGATCTTCCTGAGGTGAAAAGAGTTCTTAATTAGCATGAAAACATAAATGTCAAGAAAATGCGTTAAGACAAACCATATAAAATTAATGTTTGGAAAATTAATACCAATTCATTTACAGCCATTCCCCTTGGCTGCTGAACAAGAGCTCGAAAGTATTTCGACTGCTTAATCTTCTCAATGTCAATATCTACTCCTGTGCTGAAAACACATCCAGGAGCTTTCTTTGCCAGCTCAAATGCTTTTCTGGAGGAATATACCATTCAAACTATTACCAATTTTAAGGAGAAATCTAAAGCAACACAAAATGCAGCTTCGTAACACCAAATGTAGCTTTGAAACGCTTCTTAACCATTCAGAGATCGAGAAAATTGATTGCAAACGCCATTGTGCGTATCTCAAGTCTGACATCGTTTCTACGACTACCTTATTCAGAATAAAAGCACTGCAAAGTTACTTTCTGAGTAAATCTACTTGAAAATGCACCCTGAGACCTCTATCTTAGATATTGTTACTATACTATTAATTATGTGAGCAATTGAGCTCAAAATAGTGGACATGAAACTAAAATTCTTACTTGGCTTGTCATCTCCCAAACGCTTCCAATTTAGAACTTTCAATCTCCTTAAAAGAATTCATATCAACAAATCTCCAGCAGAATGTTTAGGTCCAAAATAAAAAACACATTGAACAAACCAAAATGAAAACTTAATGAAGTGCTAAGACTTGAGAGATCCAGAAGTTGATCTTCATCACCTTCCAATTGAAACCACTTTCCATGAAAATCAGACTCAGGAAACTCAGAAACCAAACCAAAGAATAAAATTCAAGAACCACGAGACTTAATTCTCTAGAATTCGAGTTTCATCTTCAAATTCAAATCACTTTCCATGAAAAGAATTGTACTTAGAAACCTAAATTCCAAAATGTTCAACAATACAGAGAGAGAGAGAGAGAGAGAGAGAGAGAGACGCGCACCGATCGGAATCGTGAACGAGGGCGCGGCGAGCGGAATCGACATTGGAGAGAGCTTGGCGGCGGATGGGACGGAGGAAGGAGTGGTCAAGGTCGGAGAGAGATTGGGAGTCGAGGAAGCCAAGGAGGCGGAGCCCCAGGACATGAGCCGCCGAGAAGTCGCGCCTCTCGAGGGCGGCTTCGGCGCCGAAGAGGAGCGAATGGAGCCTCTTGAGGTTGTCGTCCACTTGCTTCCGCCAGGACAACTCCTCCGCTGCCGTCATAACCGGCGCCGGCGACGACGAACCACTCTCTCGCTTTCCTTCTTGCTTTCCCGCCATTTTTTCCATGTACTTTTCGTTTTCACCTTCTCAGACAGGAAGTCGAAGCCTTTAAAAACCACGGAGGAACGCGCAGTTTTATTGTCGTTTGGCTTTTCTCATCCATTTTCCGTTTCTTGTCATAACTCTCGATTAGAACCGTTGTTTGGTTTTCTTCTTCATGTCGCTGTCGTTTTACATTTTTTCTTATTTATTGTTGTTTTTAAAATGTACTCGGTTTTTTAAGTTTTCTGTCGTTTTTAAATTTATTGCTGTTTATAAGGTTTGTCTTTTTCTTGTTTTCATCTTTCTATATGCTTTCGTCGGTTTGCGTTCTTTTTTTTTTTTTTTTTTTTTTTTTTTTTTTTTTTTTTTTTTTTTTTGAGCAGCCATCTTTTGTTGTTGTTTTCCTTGAATGTTGTCGTTTTTTGTTTTCCGCCATTGTCTAATTTTTAGGTTGTTTTAATGTTGTCGTTCTTGTGGAGTTATTGGGTTTTTTTGTCGTTCTAAACTATATCGTTTTTTGTTTTATGTCGTTTTATATGTTGCTTTCGTTTTGTCTATCTATAATATTGTCGCTTCGATCTTAGCTTATGTCGCTTTAGTGTTGTCGTCGTTTTATGTGTTCTTGCCGTTCTCTCTTTGTTATGGTCGTTTCAAGCTTACTGTCGGTTTAAGATGTTTTTATCATATTACCATCAAAACGCGTTCAATATAATTGAACATGGTCGCAGGCATAGTCAAATGAGAATTCCGCAACTACACCTTAACAGTGTAGAGTTTGAATCGCCCCATCCCCAATTTCAACAGAAAACCAAAAAAGCCTAAACCGCAATAAAGATTTCTTCTTTGATCTTGTTTGCAAATATTTCGACATTTTAAACTCAAAGACCAAAGTTATACAAGGAAATAACTGAAATAACTATATTAATCGCGACAGCAATAATATAATAATTCCTGCCAAAGACAATCATAAAAAACAAGTCTCTATCAGAGCTTCCGTTGTTCTTTTGATCACCTAATGGAGAAAAGAAACCAACCATAACAACCATCCTAATGACATTAAACAGCGCATTTCAACAAATAATCCAAAATTTTTCTTTTGTCGAAGCCAACATGAATTACACAAAATAAGGCTTCTTAAACAGAAACAGAGTACAAACAACATTTCCTACAATTACAAATCAAGCACATATATAGTTATCGTTTCTCTATTTGTACATAAACCATAATCAGCACAGAAGCAAGGATAACTATCAAAAGGAGCTACAAAGACTATTATCTGATTTCCTAGGCAAGAATCGTAGTCATATAATAGAATGCTTCATCTTCCAGAAAGTACGCCAACCTTAGTTCTCAAGTGAAAGGTCTAATAACCAGAATGTCCTTTCAACAGCTCAAGAATCAGCTTCACCCGCTTCACGTACTTCCCGGAGCATCACTTCCGGTAACCGGCTTGCGGTTCAAATAACGGATGACCGCATCTTCAACCCTGATACAATTAATGACAAATTAATGCATGCATGTATGTATGTAAATGCACACACATATGAAGCATCTGACCATGAGAAAGATTTTGGAAACATAATGTTAAAAGCACTTCAAATTGGTTGACTTCTGGTCAAATTTATACATGAGCACCAGAGGATTATATGTATGGATGAGCTTAAAGATAATCAACGACGACAAAGAATGAATGAGCTTACCATGGTTGATTGAAGAAATCTGCGCGGCGTTCTTTTTCAGCACTGCGACTTCCTTCTCCAGTTACAAGCTTCAGATCTTTGCTCTGGGATTCAATCAACGTGTTAATAAATTCCACTGGTGACTGGCTAAAGCCCAGGAAAAAGGCCCGCCTCCTACGGTGCTCGTGGATTTTTCTTATTGCTGCACATATAGCTTCATCGCAGGAATCAATCTCTTTGCACTTCTCTGCATTGGCCAACAGAACAGACAATTCTCTCTGAATAGGGAAAGGCACATCAACCAACACATCATAGCAAGCAGTTCCGACCGGACTGTTTCCCGAAAGCTTGATCTTGTGCTCCAAATGTATAGGCTGTGGAGGGAACAAATGCTGAGATATCTTCTGTGAGACCATGGTGAATTTCATCTTATCTTCCCCGAAAACTTTCTGGAGGGGTGGATCGCAATTGAAAAAAGAAGGGTCATGTGGGTTCTGCAATTTCCTAGCCTTTACATACTGCCAAATAGCGGCTATTATTCTCGGACGGGTATCAACCTCAATACCAAGAACATCCACTAGAGGTTGTGAGAGCTTGAACTTCTCAGGCACATAGTTCATTTCCAGCCGTATATTCACAGTAAACTCTTTATCCCCCTTTCTCCTCACCTCAAAGCCCTCATGAGGCGCAGGAGTTCGTGCATTTTCCCATATAATAATGTGATTATCAGGATATAGTCTCTGGTCCAACGAAATGGTTACTCTTTTGAAGAACGAGGAGAACTTGGGGTAAAGGGGGTTTGTCTTCTGAACCACACCAGGCTGATCAGGATCAATCCCATCTTCCAAAAGCCGCCCAACAATCTTAAGAGTCCAAGTAGGGGGCTCAGCATTTGGCTTCTGCGGTATCGTCCTAATCTGGTTAGCAAAAGTGTTGAACACATAAATTCTAAGGGTTTTCTGGACACAATGAGGGGTCTTGAGCGCCTCTTGGATGTCAACTTTCTTTCTGTTGAGAGCAGCATCAACACGAGCCTCGAACTCAAGAAGCTGTGTGTAAAGAGCGGATTCGGGAAGAATGGCAGCCACTTTGTCTTGCAACTGCTTCTCAGGAAGCTTCTGCTTCTTTCTACGAGCCGCTGCAGGGGTGAGCTCCATGGTCCTCAACGGCGACATCATGGTGGGAGAGGTAAGACCGGGAGGGCGTACAGGAGGCTTCTGAGGAATCCGTTTCATGCCTGCACTGCCAGTGTTCGACAGGCCGGGCGAAGACCCCATATTAGCAATTCCTTGATTCTGATTAAGGGTCAGCCCCTGCGCCTGCAAATGAGCTTGGAACTGAGCATGAGCTGCTTGAACCTGAGCTTGGGCATGTGCCTGAGCTTTTGACTGTGCCTGGGCAATGGCCTGTGCTTGGGATAACTGAAACTGATTTTGAAACCCAGCAGCAATTTGTGCTTGAGCTTGTGACTGCGGAAAATTCGGGTTTCCACCCATATTTGGGGCTACCATATTCGCATTACCAAAGGGTGATGAAGAGGCCCCAAGGCTCTTTGGTGGGTTATTACTATTAGCTGACATAATTGTACTCAAGCCAAAAAAAACAAAAAACAAAAATCTAAATCCAGCAAAATTCTAACTTACTACATTCAAAACCTGAATTCCAATAACAAAAATACTAGACCCCGTAAATAAAGAAACAAGCATGAAACTTTACGCAATTTTTTGCAGCGAGAAACGGAAAAGGTTCAAAATTTCAGGAAATTCAAACCTCTGAGACCTTGAAAAGCTCCAAATCTATAGGAAACCACTGTGGATCGAGAAAGAACTTTAAAACACGAACTGGGTAAGAAACCCTAGCGCGAGATGCTCTAAATTAGAAGCGAAATATGCCGAATTGGTGAGCTTAAGAGAATACCCGGATCATGGAAAAGCTCCTACATAAACATTTCTTCAGCAATCAATTGAGATTTGGGGAAGTGGACGAAATGGAAAATCAGGGAATTGGAGAGAGACAGAAAGGAGTTGAAACGAAATAAGAGACGAAATGGGAAATACCGAATCTTACAGAGTGTGAGGACTGGAGCAGTGCAAGGTTTTTGAGCTTTCTGGTTGTTTTGCTTTCGTCCACCTGAGGCCGGCGAGTGTGATCCAAGACTGGCCCCCTCTGTACTTTTTCCCCTCATGCGTGATTGGGTTCCTAATTCCTACAAGGAAAAGGCAAAATGGCCAAAACTCCTTTTTTTTTTCTTTTTTTTTTTTTTTTTTAATAATGAGATCACTATGCTGGCACATGCATATTAGAAATATACCCGATCTTTTTAGGCAACATTTACCGTGGAACACTCTAAAAAAATTCACTAGTGAGATTCTTAGTTGTTAGATTAATTTTTTAATGGTTAGATATGTATAATTTGTATTAAAAAAATTTATAACTTATCACATAGAGCTATTTTTATTGTAAATTTGATCGTTAAAAAATTAATCAAATTATAAAAATAGTGTTCACCAATAGGTTTTTTGAGATATTCTACTATCATTTTTATAACTGTTAAATTTACTTATGAAATTATTTATGTAATATATATATATATTTTTATTTTGATGTGATTTTAATTAATATAACAAGTCAGAAACATAAATACTGATATGAGATGCTATCATAAAAAAGATCCTTTAAAAGTGTTCAATAAATAAAGAATTTTACGCTAAGTACGTAAAAATAAGAGAACATTAGGTGATGATCGGTTTGACCACCCTTTTTTAATTAATGGCAGATCTTTTTTTTAATAGTTTGATCGATTTTTTTCTTTTAGATAATTATCTTTTTTTACCGTGATCAACCAATGATTTATCAGTGATAAATTAGTGTAATATTGATTTTAATTAACTTTTTCATACTTTAATATACGAGTTTAGTAAATATATTTATTATTAATAAGAAAAATTATTAAACTTACTATTAAAAGTGCATGAATTTAAATATTATTACTTACTCTTAATTAATATCTTTTTATTAATATAGTTATTTAATTAAAAATAGTATTAATTAAAAATAAAGAGTAAAATTTAAGATCCATACATTTTAAAAGAATATATGTCAATATAGAACTATCACAGGTTCTTAAGTTATGCTTCTGATTATATCACATATATCATTGAATAAATGCACAACTAAGAAAAGCGAATCATGATTTTGTAGTTCTATCAGTTGAATTATTACTTTCTAAAAGCATAAAACAAAAAAGTTATAAGTAGATATTACTATAAGGATCTTCAGGAGAAGATAATATTAGTCCCAGTTAAATTATCATTTTTTTTTATAATTAGTTAAATCATCATTAGCATATATAATTATTAGATATATATATAGATGTAGAGATAGATATGCACATGTATATTGACTACCTACGTGGTATCAAAGAATGCTAATTATTTATAGGAACACTATGCAAGACGACGGTCTTCATTGTGAGTCCCAGCCCAAAACCAAAAAGAACTCCCACTTAAGCCCTTCACCAGTGGTGCTCATTCCCCCTGTCAATTACTTATTCCTCATTTCGTCCAGTATAATATATATATATATATATGCACATAATTTTCCCTTATTTTTTAACAAGTGACGTTTGGTCTCTCGATTTTTTTCCTAATCAATTAATTTTTTTAACATGTTTGGCCCCTCATAATAAGATTGATGGTGGTTACAAAATAATAACGTTGTGTAAGAAAAATTTAGATTTGGGAGGATGAAAAGAATATAGAAAGCAAGAAGAGGGTTTGAGGCGTATAGGAATACTTTCTTTTAAGATTTTATTTGCCCTCACTTCTTAAAGTTTGCTAATGAGTTTTAATGGTAAATTACTCCCAAGATACAACAAACCCTTGAACACAATATCCAGCAAAAATATTGAGTTCCAGAACAATAATAAATATGTATTTTCTGAATACATTAATTAAAGACAGGGATGCATCTATCCTCTTTAATCGTTACAACCTTTCACATAAAGATACATTTTCCAATTTGAAGGTTATCTTTTATATGCTGATGCACTTATAATAATAGTTATTTCTATTGTTAATAAGTACTCAGATATGTGAGAAAACATATCATAAATGGATGCAATGGTTCAAGATCTTTTCAGATCACTAAAACACACGACAACACGTTTTCCGGTAGCAATTTGTGCTGCAGCGGATGACATTCACGCTGCAGCGCTCGGGCTTCGCAAAACAGACCCGAGAGGTCTGTTTTGTGCGCGCTGCAGCGCTTCCAATTTTTGTGATATTAAAATTGAGAGATATATTACAATCTCTCTAACAATCCCCCACTAGATTGTAATATTTCTTCAGAATTAACAACGATAAATACATACATACATGAAGGTATCTTTCGATTTTAACCTTCACTTAGTGACTATACTTCAAAGTATTCACAAGACAATAGTGTGCTTTGCATTAAACTTTGTCTCTTAAGCAAATACCGAAAATATATCACATATGTGTTATCCTAGACTTAAAAATTATTCCAATCGTTTAGCACTATTCCGGCCTTGTGCTCTATCTTGGATTCATGAACATTTACAAGACTAAACCAAGGTCTTGTTAGGAACGGCACCATTCCTTATGTTCACTTAGGTGAAGTTTGAATTATATCTCTAGCTACTATGAGACTCGAACTCCATTAAGAGTATAAACTCAACCTCAACCACGTAGCTATTTTTGCACCGATATCTTGGAAGGGACTAATTAAAGTTCGGCGCTAACCCGGTCACATAACAATAATTTGTTCTTACCCATTTAACTATGGAATAGCGGTACAACTATTACATAGTTGGGTTACCATCATTGGTGACTCTTTCAAAGAAAGGTTTCAGTCTCATTCCACTAGATGTTTATTTGACTAAGTCTCTTGAAAGACCTTTCGTCAAAGGATCCGCTAGGTTCTTGTTTGTCATAACATAAACAATATTAATAACACCATCGGTTATTAATTGTTTAGCATATTCATGTCTCAAGCTAATATGTCTAGATTTTCCATTATAAACTTTGTTATAAGCTCTAGACAAAGTAGCTTCACTATCACAGTATAAAGAATTAGATGGCATCGGTTGTGGCCACAACTCAATATCAAGCAATAGATTTCTTAGCCATTCTGCTTTTTTGCCTATAGCGGCAAGTGCTATAAACTCACTCTCCATCGTAGAGTGAGTTATGCACGTTTGTTTCTTAGAAGCCCAAGAGACGGCTCCTCCTGTAATTGTGAAAATCCAACCGGATGTGAATTTATTATCACTTGCACTTGTTATCCAACTTGCATCCGAGTACCCTTCAAGTACGGTCGGATAGTCATTATATGACAAACCCAAGTTAATAGTTTTTTTAAGATAACCAAGTACTCTTCCAATTGCATTCCAATATTCAATACCCGGGTTAGTCGTGAACCTAGACATTTTGCATACCGCAAATGCTATGTCAGGTCTTGTACAATGTATAGCATACATTAAGCTACCAATTGCACTAGCATATTCAAGCTGTGCCACCGCTCTACTTGCATTATCTAGTAATTTAATACTAGAATCATATGAGGTATTTGCTTCTTTAAACTTCAAATGAATGAATTTAAGAAGCATATTCTCAATATAATGAGATTGACACAACGAGTAACCCCCATTATGCTTCCTTACTCTTACACCTAAGATAATATCTACCTCACCAAGATCTTTCATCTTAAATTGTGAAGTTAAATATTTCTTGGTATCATTTACCCCTTGCATGTTTGTTCCAAAGATAAGCAAGTCATCAACATATAAACATATTATCACACTAAAACTATTTGTAAATTTAGAGTATATGCATTTATCCGCATTATTATGCTTAAAACCATGAGATAAAATGACATTATCAAATTTCTCATGCCATTGTTTTGGTGCTTGCTTTAAACCATAAAGTGACTTGACTAACTTGCAAACCTTCTTTTCATTTCCAAGTAGTACAAACCCTTCGGGTTATTCCATATATATTTCCTCATCAAGATCACCATTTAGAAAAGCCGTCTTAACATCTATTTGATGCACATACAAATTGCATATTGATGCAATTCCAAATAGCACTCTTATGGATGTCAATCTAGCTACCGGAGCATATGTATTGAAATAGTCTATACCACACTTTTGTTTAAAGCCCTTAGCTACTAATCTAGCTTTGAATGTTAGTATAGACCCATCGGTATTGTACTTTCTTCTAAACACTCATTTGTTGCTTATTGGTTTTGATCCCGGAGGAAGATCGACCAAGATCCAAGTTTGAATCGAGATAATCGAATCCATTTCATCATTCACGGCCTCTCTCCAAAAGGAGGCATCCCTTGAAGACATAGCTTCATTAAATGACTTTGGATCTTCTTCTATATTAAGCAACAATGGTATTTTATTAAGTACACCATTTCTATCTCTTTCAACCAAAAAGATTAAAGCTTGAGATGAAATAAAATCCGGTGCTAAGTCCTTTTATTTTCTTTCACGTTGACTTCTTCTCGGTTCGAAAGATGTCATAAACTCTTTCCTTTTATTAGTGGAGGTACCGGGAATGTCAACATATGGTCGATTAACATTAGATTCTAATTTAATGGAAGAATCAAGGCTAAACTTATTCTCAACAAATTCAACGTCTCTTGATTCCACAATAACATTAGAATCTAGATTCAATAATCTATAACCCTTGGAATTTTCAGCATAACCTACGAAAACACTTCTATTTCCTCTAGCTCCTAACTTTGATGATTTAGGGTCAATCATTCTATAGAAAGCTAGACAGCTCCACACCCTTAAATACATCAAGTTTGGTTTTCTTCCTTTCCATACTTCATATGGAGAGACATGTGTTTTCATAGATGTAATCCTACTGTGAACATGACATGCTATAAGTAAAGCTTCCCCTCATAAATTATTAGGCAATTTAGCATTAAGAAGCATAGAGGTAATCATATCGGTAAAAATTCTATTCTTTCTTTCAGCCAATCCATTTTGTTGAGGAGTAAAAGGGGCTGACTTTTGGTGAATAATTCCATGCTCTTCACAGAAAGCATCAAATTCATTTGAGAAATATTCACCACCTCTATCACTTCGAACCATTTTGATCTTCTTGTCTTTTTGGTTCTCAATGTCAGTCTTATATCAAAGGCTTCATCTTTTGTTCTAAGTAAATACACATAAGTGTATCTAGAACAATCATCAATAAAAGTGATAAAGTATCTCTTTCCTCCTCTAGTCAAAATTCCATTATACTCACAAATATCGGTATGAATCATATCCAATATTTGAGTATTACGTTCGGCTCTAGGAAAAAGGTTTCTTAGTCATCTTTGCTTGTATACAAATTTCACACTTATCATTTTTAATATCTTTGCAATTAATCAAATCATGTTTAGACATATATTTTAAAGATCTAAAATTTAAGTGTGCTAAACGTGCATGCCAAACATCAAAAGAATCAACAATATTAAGAGAATTCAC
>NW_010368042.1:1483-35940 GCF_000414095.1 Morus notabilis | reverse complement strand
GATAAGAACATAGTCTTGTCATTACAAACGTGGATTGTGGCACCGGAATCAAGCCACCAATCGGAGAATTTAGATGCAGCCATGTTAGTTTCAGTAATCATGCCAATTTGTAATTCTGAGACCATAGCACAAATGTCTTCGGATTTCTCTTCAACGGCATTGGCATTGTTGGTGTTAACTTCTTCCTTTTTCTTCTTGTCTCTGCAGTCATTTTGGCGATGGCCTTTCTTTCCACAAAAGAAATAATTTCCAGAAAATTTCTTTTGGCCATTACCGGGCTTTTTGAACTTCTTGTCATTATTGACTTTGAAATTCTTTGAAAACTTACTAGCTTCGGCAACATTAACTTTAGAGGAATCTACATTTTTGTTCTTAGAATCACGAGACTTAGTCTCTTCTTCGATTCTAAAGCGTTTTTGTAATTCCTCCAAAGTTATGTCATCTCTCCTATGAAGGAGTTTCTTTCTATAACCATTCCAACTTTGAGGCAATTTAGCAATAATTACCCCCACTTGGAATGATTCAGAAATCTCAACTTTCAATTCACAAATCTTAGTAACAATGACTTGCAATTCATGTATTTGATCTAGAACGGACTTGGTATCAACCATGACAAATTCTAGAAATTTAAAGATGAGAAATTTGTTCGTACCTTCCTTCTCAGTTTTGTATTTGTATTCGAGAGCGTTCCAAATCTCCACCGGAGACTACATCGAGTTATAAAGATCGTAGAGTCTATCAGAGAGAGTGTTGAGAATATGACCCCGGCACATGACTTCATCATCTCCACGCTTCTTCCTTGCGGTCTTCAATTCTTCGGAATCATCCTCCTTTGGTTCAGAAAGTGGCTCCCATTTCGGATCAAGCACCTAGGCGATCTTAAGCACGGTGAGAAGGAAGAACAACTTTCCCTTCCAGCGGGTGAAGTTGCTACCATCAAAACGATCAAGTTGAACATTAGGATTGAGGAAAGACGTCATGTTCTTTTCAACTTCCATTGCAGCAAGATTAAAACCTTAAAAATTGTAAGAAAAATTTAGATTTGGGAGGATGAAAAGAATATAGAAAGCAAGAATAGGGTTTGAGGCGTATAGGAATACTTTCCTTTAAGGTTTTATTTGCCCTCACTTCTCAAAGTTTGCTAATGAGTTTTAATAGCAAATTACCCCCAAGATACAACAAACTCTTGAACACAATATCCAGTAAAAATATTAAGTTCCAGAACAATAATAAATATGTATTTTCTGAATGCATTAATTAAAGACAGAGATGCATCCATCCTCTTTAAACGTTACAACCTTTCACATAAAGATACATTTTCCAATTTGAAGGTTATCTTTTATATGCTGATGCACTTATAACAATAGTTATTTCTATTGTTAATAAATACTCAGATATGTGAGAAAACATATCACAAATGGATGCAATGGTTTAAGTCCTTTTCAGATCACTAAAACACACGAAAACATGTTTTCCGGTAGCAATTTGTGCTGCAGCGGATGACATTCACGCTGCAGCGCTCGGGCTTCGCAAAACAGACCCGAGAGGTCTGTTTTGTGCGCGCTGCAGCGCTTGCTCCTGCTTCGCAAAACAGACCCGAGAGGTCTGTTTTGTGCGCGCTCCTGTAAAGAAAGAAAAAAATAAAATTGAAATAATAACACGGGGGAGAAAATGTTTTTTCTACATACGCTTGTATTAATTGAAGAGCAAATACACTATATATGGGCAAATACACCAACCACTAAAAGTAAAACAATAAGAAAAATTAAGTTCATTACTCTGACCATTACACCATGACTCCACGTAATTACTAAACACTAACCAACAGATAAAAAAAAAAAAAAAAAAAAAAAAAAAAAAAAAAAAAAAAAAAAAACACCTATAAAGAGTAGCGCTACGACTACCACTTACTGCAACAAACTCCAAATAACACCGGAATACATAAAAACAGTTACGATTCGGTCAAACAATGACCACATGATTATTTTATTCAACATTAACAAGCCTAGTAAAACATGACACCTAACTCAAAAGCAAATCATATTGATCCCGTAGTTAGTTTTGTAACCACAGTGGTTTTATTGCTGATCTAGTAGTTATATAACTGCCGAAACAACATTAATATTTGTATATAGGTACGCTTTGCAAGACGACAGTCTCCACTGTGAGTCCCGGCCCGAACCCAAACAGAACTCCCCACTCGAGACCTTCGCCGGTGGTGCTCATTCCCTCTTGCAACGACCTTTTCCTCATCTCGTCTAGTATAAAAAACACGCACGCACTCGACATATTCCCATACTCGCTCAGCACATGCCATGTAGTCCTAAGCTTCTCTTTCTCCAGCTTAACTCTCGCTTCGATCGCCTTGAGAATGGCGGCGCCACCAGGATGCGGCGCCCAAAATATCGAGTTCCAGTCGCTTATCCCGAATGGCCTAAACGCATCATCCAGACATGTCCCAATGTTGTCGCCGATCAGTTGGGGAACTTTCGGCGACAGATAAAATGTCATGCCAACTTCTCGTATATGTCCCTCAATTGTGCCTTCCGACTCGGGAAGAATAGTTTGCGACGATGAAACAAGGCGAAATAATGGCTTTTCAACAGATGACAAACCATTAGTGCCGGCGTGATCGGCACCGATAATGACGGCCGCCGCACCGTCTGCGAAGATTGCTTGGCCCACGAGGTTTGCCATATCTTCCTCGCATGGCCCACGAAAGGTGGTGATTGTGATTTCAGAGCACACGACAAGAACCCGAGCACCGGGGTTATTCTCGGCGAGGTCCTTGGCAATGCGGAGGATGGTGCCTCCGGCGAAGCAGCCTTGGTGATAGAGCATTACTCTCTTGACGGACGGTTTTAGGCCGAGGGACTTGATCAGCTGGTAATCGGCGCCGGGCATTTCAACGCCGGATGTTGAATTGAAGACGAGGTGGGTGATGTTAGATTTTGGTTGGCCCCACTCTTTGATCGCAGCCGATGCTGCTTTTTCAGCGAGCTTTGGCATCTCCACTATTTTCATGTCTAGACGTGCGTCCAGAGATGAGGCATTGTAGACACCAAAATTTGGATTTTCTTTGAGGATTTCTTCTGTCAGGTGCATGTATCGCTTCTTTATCATTGATTTCTCGCCTGCATGCATATTAACATATATTTAATATGATGATATCTATGTTAGATATATATAATATCATGAACGTAGGTGTGTGTGTGTCTATATATATATATATATATATATATATATGTTTTTGGTCTAATAAATTTGCATGCATGTCACTAGTGAAAACCAGTATAATTAATATTATTTAATTATTGTGATGGCTAAGTGTATTATTCCATAGAGTATCTAAGCTGGGATATAAAATCGATCTTAGTTATTGTAAAGTCGCGAATAAAAAATGAGAATAAAGAAAAACAAACTTCATACCCAAGTAATTAACGTCGATATTGAGATCGATCCACTACACACAATACGGATGATAGATAGATAGTACATGCAATGTCTTATATATATATATGTTTGTAGTTGGTAAGTTTTTACTTACAAATGCGTTTGAATTTCTCTTTCAATGTCATCTTTTGTTCAGAATTAGTGACTCTAAAATAATAATCAGGATAATCAGCTTGGTAGATGCAGTTGGATGGATTGGCTGTGGCAATGGAAAAAATTGATGCTAGACCTTGATCAGCTTGTCCATTCACCGCTTGAGTTTCCGCCATAGTTGCCATTGACGATAATGCTTTCTATAAAATGTTATAATATAGCTTAATAATTATGCATCACAAGATGAAAGAAGAATGTATATGCATCACAAGATGGATACTTCTCTTGTCATTGGCCTTGGGTTTTATAGACGAATGCGAGAAGAAGAGTGACAAGCACCGAGACATTTTATAAGGATAGTAAATTTGGACTCGTAATAATACATATTATACTACTTGTTAATTTACCAAATCGACCTATCGTATCTTTATTGCATTAAATATACTTTACTACATGGAAAAAAATTATTGAAATAATCTGCATCACATGATGCCCTGCCTACCTAGCTACTATATATTTGCATAACTTTCACATGATACCCTGCCTACCTACTGTATATTTGCAGATTTTTTTATTCTATTAATTAAGACACTCTGGCAATAATAATTTTAATATAATTAAATCTAGATATCATTGTTTTTTTCATATATAGATCTGTATTAATTATTCTATATCTAGATTTTGACTGTGGCAGAACATTTTAGTATAATTAGTTCATATTGGACTTTGGATCAAGCAAGAACCCTAAAACACGAAATACGTACGTAATAATTTCCCTAAAAATCGATAGAAACTGTGCGAGATGTGGGAATTGAGCTCCTATAATATTTTGTTCGAATTAAAATGCTTCTGATTCCAGAAGGATTTGTTCTTCTTGCATAGTGCGTACACGTTCCAATTTTAAGATTTGAGTTCTTATCTTTTTAGGTGAGATTTCAATGAGATTCATAGTCAAATTTATCTCATGACTTAAACTGAAAAGAAAATCCATGAATAGTCTCTCTGTTAAAATTTAATAAAATCATCAAATTAGACTAATAAAAAATCCCCAATTTTTTTTTTCTTTCTGGAGATATAAAGTCCGTACACTGGAAGTTAAATCATATTTATAAGTCCCTAAACTGAAAAATTGTCAAAATTAGAATCAAGATTGAGGTCGGAGGTGGGACGAGTTTAGGATCGTGGCCAATGAGGCTAGTACCGAGGGCTATTAAGAAAACGTTTTACAACAAAGCTACAGATATTTGACGTATTCTTCTACTCATTTATTCACATAAATACTAATTTTGTCACATTTTATTTATTAGTATTTAGGGACAAAATTTAATAAAGCATAACATTTTTTGTTTATTTAATATTGGAACTAATTTTAGAACCATTTTTTTGTTTGGAGACTAAATTTAGTATAATTTTTGACACAATGACTATTTCTAGAGAAAGAAAATAGTTCTGTAATACCCGACATTTTCAGCTTTTAGCTTAGCAATATTTATGTTTTACTTAATTTCAAGTGCGATGTATATTTATTAATGTGATTGGCATAGAATAGAAGACCATAGAAGTATGAGATAGAGAGATTCATTAAACCAGTTTAAGGTAAGCATGTGGTGGCATAAGTAGATAAATATCACCTAATATGACTCACGGATAGATAACAAATTAAGAAAATGAATTAAATTGGCCATGCTATATAGACTTGTGAATAAGCTTGTTGATCTTTGAGGTGCCACTTGTAATATTTAAGGCTTGAAGCTAAGGACTATGGTTTGGTGTGTAATCTCGTAATACTAGCCGCCTAACTTATTATAAAGCTTTAGTGCCCAAGTTTATAACGTTATATAAGTGGGTTTACAGCTAATTTCTAAGAGCACAGAAATGAAATTAAAAAAAAAGGAAATAAATAAGATAGTGAGAGAAATAGTATTCTTACCACTGCATCGAACACTATTATAATTAATTATAATTATAATTATAATTATAGCCGTCTAAGTTTTATAAAGCTTTATTTTCCAAGTTTATAATATTATATAAGCGGGTTTACAGCTAATTTCTAAGAGCACAAAAAAGAAATAAAATAAAATAAAATAAATAAGATAATGAGAGAAATAAGAGGGAAAATTAATAGAAAAAGATGGTTTTTAATCTCTACTAGTTAATTTATAAGTATTCCCACCACTGCATTGCATTACTTGAATAATATTATGTTTTTAAATAGAGGTTTTAGTCCATATATGTTATTATTGACATGTTTTAATGTGATTTTGAAAATATTTGCTGGATCTGATGTGAAATTTTGTGCTTATTATGAACCAATTGATATATGATAATGGTTAAATCCTTAAGGAATAAGAGATTCTAAAACAGGAGATACATGAAAGAGGTTATGATAACATAAGACTAACATTATATAAGAGGACCCTAAAATTGAAAGTAAAAGAGATTTATTTTGAAAGTGGAAATTATTGAATGGTTTACTTACTGAGTTATTGTTCATATAATTTTCATGATGCAAACAAGCTTTATAATTTAAGTTTCTATTGACTGAACAAGAATGGTCTAAAAATTTCATGATAGGTCTAGGAATATTAAGATTCGAGATTCATAATCTTAAGAATTTGTATGAGTTGTTTTTGTAATAGACATTTTATATTAGTATTAATTTTTTTGAGTTGTTTTTGTAATAGACATTTTATATTAGTATTAATTTTTTTGAGTTGTTTTTGTAATAGACATTTTATATTAGTATTAATTTTTTTTTGTTGCCGGCATTTTCAACTGCTAACTCTGGAAGGGCTTACAAGTTCATAGAATTTTTATGAGTCCAATTTAATGATTTTCATCTAGAATTTAGTACAGAACTATTCCTGAGACGTTTTGAATTCAAAAACCATTCATCAAACCAAATTAGCTATAAGGGTTCATTTTAAATAGAGAAAAGATGGAATTTGGGCATAAATTCAAAATTTGAAGATATAAATATCAAGAATTCAAGATATATGGTATGATTTTATAACCTTAAAATAGAAAGTATAAAAATTTAAAACAAAAATCTTTGAAATAGGTAACGTCTATATAGATAAATATATATATTAGGATGAGTTTTCAATAGTTACGTCTCCATCGATGGCCACCTGTTAATTATAATAATTTAATGACGTGATGTGATAAGAATTTAATTTCATTAATTATAATAAATTTTTTTAGTCATCTACATAATTTATTACAACCATAAGATCAATATCTTACGGTTAAAATAATGATACTTTTTGAATTGATAAATATTAGAGTAACCATTAAAACCACACTCATTATCTTCTTCATGTGTGTATATATATATATATATATATAAAGAAAAATGAGACAAATATCCTCTTAAATTGTATGAGTCTAAATTTTTAACTCTCATTTTTTATTAATACCCTTGTAATAAAATATTATATTAATTAAAAAGATATTTATCAAAAATAATAGGTAAAAAACTAAACTTATATATTTTTAAAAGTAGATTCGCCTCGTTCGTTTCGATGATTCGAGTTTAAAATTCGAGTTGAGATGTAATTTTATGTGAGAGCTTTTTACTGTAGTAAAAAAGTTAGATGTGACTGTTTGTGAGAGTTTTTTACTGTAACAAAACTTAAATTCTAAACTCGAATCAGCGAAACGAACGAAATATTTTCTCTTAAAAAATATGATTGGTTGATTTCCTGTGTGACAATATCATCACTGCTCAAAAAAATAAAAAAATAGGGATTCGGTATCAATTACGGAGTGTTTTGTTGACCACATAATACACATTGCTCGAAGTGGTCAAACTAAATAGCCAGCTCAGCATGTTTAGACAGCTGAACTTAAGTGCAGCAGATACAAATTTGTTGGAGTTTGGTAGAACAACTCAACGGTTGTAGGATTAGTTACAGATCTAGATTTTCATGGATTATTAGTTACATAATTGCTCTAATAATTATCAAATATAAACGTAAGTTGTTGCGCTCATATGACTAATCATTGAGAGCTTCATAATTTTTTCTCTAATAGTCTATATGTATTTTTTTCTCTTATTTTCTATCTTGCAAAACACTGAGTTTCATTTTGATATCAGAGCGGTAAGATCAAACGAGCGGCTCAATCTATAAGATTGATGACTCTAAAGAGAATATCATCTTGTGAAAATCTGTAAAGAATAAAATAAATCTAAGTCATCCATCATTTAAATATGATAATAAATGATAATTTATAACGATATTGAATCACTCCACTTATTTAATTAACCTTTAAAGATGAAAAGAAAAATAGAAATAGCGTGGGAAAAACTTTTTAAAAGAAACTAAAAAGAAAAGAAATATCTCATAGGACTTGTCATTTTTAACGGTAGATTAAGATTTCAATAGTTACATCTGAAGAGTCAATATTAAAAATTTACAGTACGACATAACTGTTATATCATATCACAGATCAAACCATTAAAAACATAATTTAACAGATAAAATGTAATATCTAGATCTACCGATAAATAAAAAGGGGAGGTCCTATTAGAAAATTTTCTAAGAAGAAATAACATTACTTACAGTGTGGGGGTTATTAATACACTGTGATGAGGATCACAAATTTCGTGCACGCTTATGTGATGAGGATCACAAATTCGTGCACGCTTAGTTTAACCTCATTTGATTGTATGGTCAAAACAAATTCTACAAGGTCTACCAATAGGATACAATTATCGTGCCTACAACATATAGCAATACCATATTAATATATATATATATATATATATACACTTTTTCTACAATTCTCAAGGTGAATATGAAAAACGTAACACAATAGTTATTAAATGTAACATTAACGTTAAAGATATGTAGTATAGTCATTGAATGGCTAAATTCATTAATGTTACACCTCTTAATTAATATATATTACTTTACATTACGTTTTCATACCTATACATACCTACACATTAAGTTGAAGGAATCTCTATCACTAAAGAGACCGTAAAAAAAACCATATATATATATATATATAAATATAAATTATTTTTAACTTCAATTATTGAACAGGAAAACTTTTGTCTTCTTATATTTTTCAATTCCGCAGCCATCAAAGCCCCTTTATTTTTATTTTTTTTACCACGACCCAAGGTCACAAAACACTTAAGAATTTATAATGTTCTTTTTCATCAATATCAGAGCCAAGGCCATATAAAAGAGAGCTCAATTAGCAATGTCAACAAATTGCATATCCACTAAACATTATCATATACTTAGGAAGAAGGAATATTAGCAAATATCAATGGGTTCTTTGCCGGAAGTAACAAACAAGCCTCACGCCGTGTGTATCCCACACCCAACACAAGGCCACATAAACCCAATGCTTAATCTGGCCAAATTGCTTCACCGCAGAGGCTTCCACATAACCTTCGTCAACACCGAGTTCAACCATAAACGAATGCTCAATTCTAGAAGATGCAAATCCCTCGACATCTCGCCGGACTTCCGTTTCGAAGCTATACCGGACGGTCTTCCTCCTCCTCCGGCCGGCGATGATGATGATGCCGTTCAACATGTACCAGAACTCTGTGAATCAATCGGAAACAAGTGCTTGTTAGAGCCGCTTCGCAAGCTTCTCGCCATGCTCAACGAGGGCAGATCATCTAATGGCTTTAGTACTGTTATTCCACCGGTAAGCTGTATTGTTTCAGATGGTATTATGACATTCACTATTGAAGCTGCAGAAGAGCTGGGAATACCGGTTGCGCTCTTTTGGACTGCCAGTGCCTGCGGCTTCATAGCCTATAAACAATATTGGGATCTTGTTGAAAAAGGTCTTATACCCCTCAAAGGTATAAAATTATTTAATATACAGGCTACATATTTTTTATTTTGTAAGTATCTTTCTTTCCATGCATGTATTAACTACACTTATTAGTCCAATTTTAGGATGCGCTTTTTCTTGCATTTGCCAAGCCGTGATATATTTGGTAGTGTCATTTGGTTCTTTGTTTCTCTAGACTAAACACCCGCAAAAAACCACTGCATTCAATTTTGGTAACAGATAAGTTGAACTTTTTATGATACCATAACAAAAACTGGACTTTCTAAAACTGATGACTCAATCATAGAAAGGTAATTGTGAAGTGGAGTAAACAGACACCTTAATAAGTATATGATTATTTTTATATTTAAATGATTTGGAGCTCGGTAAATTGGTATATTTTTAGTTTTTGCACTTCATATTTGGATGTGTCAAATGATTTATGTGTTAAGTCAATCTTGTGCTGTTTTTGCTACTTGTTCTGTTTTGGATCTTGCTATTTGTTCTGTTTTTGTTTGTTAGTTTTTTATTTTTTATTTTTTATTTTTGTATGTTATGCAGATGAAAGCTACTTAAGAAATGGATATTTAGACAACCCTATTATAGACTGGATTCCTGGAATAAAAGAAATTCGTCTGAGAGATAGTCCAAGCTTTTACTTAAATAGTAGCACAAATGCAAATGAGCACACAATGATGAAATTCTTCACAGCGGAGATAGAGGCAACTTCTAGAGCTTCCGCCATAATCATAAACACTTTCGACGCGCTGGAGGACAAAGTGTTGGAAGCTCTGAAGGTGTTATCACCTCCACTTTACACGGTGGGGCCCATCCACGAGCATTGGAAAATGGCTCAACAAAACATGAAGAGTGGTTTGTCTTCCGTCGGATTCAATCTCTGGAAAGAACAAGATGAATGCCTCCAATGGCTGAATTCGAAGCAACCCAGGTCTGTGCTTTACGTCAACTTCGGCAGTGTCGCCTTCATGACCTCAAATTGCTTTCAGGAATTCGCTTGGGGTTTGGCCAACAGCGGGAAACCTTTCATCTGGATAGTTAGGCCCGATCTCGTCGTCGACGGTGATTCGGCACTCCTTCTGTCGCAGGAGTTTCTGGAAGAGACGAGAGGGAGAGGTTTCGTGGTGACATGGTGCCCGCAAGAGCAGGTCTTGAGCCACCCGTCGGTCGGTGGGTTCTTGACGCATTGCGGTTGGAACTCCACCCTCGAGGCCTTGAGCGCGGGTGTGCCCATGATTTGTCGGCCGTTCCTGTCGGAGCAGCCGACCAATTGTAGGTTCTTGTGCACCGAATGGGGCGTCGGTTTCGAGATCGAGGGGGGAGACGTTAAAAGAGATCAAGTGGAAAAGGTTGTAAAGGAGTTGATGGAAGGAGAGAGAGGTGAGGAGATGAGAAAGAAGGCCGTTGAGTGGAAGAGAGAGGCTGAGGAGGCCATTGCTCCTGGTGGTTCTTCATGGCTAAATTTTGATAAGATGGTCAAGGAGGTTTTGACGGTATCGTCGTCAAAGCCTTAGATTACTGAACAAATAATGTTAGGGGCACGTCCAAGCCCAGATAAGATCTTTTTTATTATTGAGAGAATTACCGAAATTTATCTGTAAGAATGTACTAATCTAAATTTTTATCTTTTATTTTTAATTAAAAAGTAATAATCAGAATATAAGAGAAAAAATCAAGACCCTAAGTAGTTATTTATCTCTTTTTTTTTTTTTTTTTTTTTTTTTTTTTTTTTTAGTTGTGGTAGTGAGAATCAGTTGTATCCTTAAACATTTTTCCTACCTCAATGCTATATTTCACGTCATATATATACTTCTTTTCTTTTTTTTTTTTTTTTTTTTTTTTTTTTTTTTTTTAAGTTTAATGGGCAAGTTGCAAAGTGGGCTGTGCGTTGGGAAAGGAGAGTAGGTGTAAGTTTGAAAATAACTTGTTTTTTTTGTTTTTTTTTATTATAATAATAATTAGCTTGGTAGGGGTGCCGAGTTTGTCTTCTTCTTTCTTGGTCTCGAATGTTTCTGTTTATTCCTTTGTTAATGAATGTAGGTCGATTTGATTATAAGGATTCTTCTTATAATTTTATTGTTGTTTATTTTTCGAGATATATATTTATATGTTTGCTTCCAAAGTTTTTGTTTTTTTGGTTTTCCTGAAAGCTGCCAATTTTAAATTATTCAGACGTTTGTTAGTTCCACCAAACTATTTGGCAGAAAGGTATGACGCTTATGTTATTATAGGTACAAGTTACACCGTAAAAGCAAAAAACCGCTATATGTTACAAAGTCTCCTTAAATTTTTGGCCATTTTACACTTTTGGCCCTCCTTATAAGTCTTATTATTATAAGACATATAATATAACACCGAATAGAAACACAGCTAATATAAAAGCGAAACACGATATATGTAGTTCCAAAACCATAGTTGAATTATAATGAGTGAGTATTTTACTTACAAATTAAGTACTTTTAAATTTGAGTATTTGTAAGCATTTTTGTTAATTTAATTTATTTTTGCAAGTTAAAGTTAAAATGAAATAAAATGAGCAAAAATTTGACTTTAGAACATAGTTTAACATTTGAGGCGTAACTCTTTCATCTGAAGTCTAAATGAGGTGATCTTAATGGTGTTAGAAAGATAAGAGATAGAGCTACAATTTTTATGAAGATACTAAAGACTAATTCGGCCATATAGAATGTGAAAATCCTTCTCGAAATTAGACATCCGCTGCCGTGGGAAATCCATCCGCTACAGCGAATTTCTTGCCTGAGAGCAAGAAAACTACACATCCGCTGCAGCAGGAAATTCATCCACTACAATGGGTGAGCCTATGCTACTAGCGTTTTTCAGAAATCTTAAGCGGCACTGCAGCGAGAAAATAATTCGCTGCAGTACCTGCACGTATACTGCAGTCATTTTAAGGCCTCTTTTGTACTGATTTTGAGGAGGTATAAATAAGAAATGTGTTGAGAATCAAAGTGGCTCTTTCGAAACCCAAAAACGCAGAACCCTAAAGAGGAAAATACAAGGATTCGAGGGCTTGCTCGAAGATATGAAGAAATATTGAAGATTGCGGAACTCAATTGACATCTAGTTCTTCACACACTCTCTTCCTCTATTTTAGCTTTGAGTTTGTGTTATTCTCTGATATATATGATTAATTATAGATTTGGGTTTTGGTTTGTTTATGTGTTTTAATTTGGGATTCTTGATGTATTATTCTAGCTAAACTCTTAGAGCTAGGGGCTTAATGTATTTTAACGTTGCTAAGCTTTGAATATTCTAAGTGCTTGTTAATGAGATTTTTCACTTTAATTCATTTGTGTTTCTCTATGTTAATTGTTCTAATTTGTGGGTTCATGAATTAGAGATATAGATGTGTAGATTTAGACTTGAGAGAGTTACTTTCACATGTTGGGATTTAGAAAACGCAACCTAGAGTTAATTGAGTTTGAGAGGCCAATTAACTCGGTAGTCAAGATTAAGTTTGCTTAATGGATGCTTAAGGATATTGCTTAATTAGTTTTGCATACTATTTTACTTGGCACTCAGGAAAAAGAGTGAAATTATTTTTGAAAACCTAAACTAATGAGAGTGAAATAAATTGACGAGCGTAAGAATTGGATATCAACATAACTTAGTAAAGAGAGAACAAAACCCCTAATCACTTCATTATCATCAGAGTTTCCTTCGATCTTCATTTTGAAATTGTACTTTTATTATTTACTTATTTATTTTAGTTATTATTTTTATTACTTTTCTTTATTCGTTACTTATTTTGATTGTTTAAATAATTTTACAATCAATTAATTTTGATAATTAACAAAAATTAAACACAATTTTAATGAGATTGATACTCCTATTCACATTATATTAGTGTGTGTTTAAAAAGGTGATTCGTGTTATGATTTGAATTATAATTATTGATTCGTTATAAATAATTTTTCTCATAAAAAATACACGTAAAATAAAAATAATTTTAAATTATAATTCTGAATCTATGAATCACACGTTCACTTATTTGAGACAACTCACTTCATTTATTTCATTAATTTAAATTTTCAGTTATATATTTTTATAATAAAAAATTTTTAAAAAATGTCACATCTAATTTTTTTTATTATAATAAAATAATTTTAAAAAATATTATATTTTAATTAAATTAAAAATTTAAATTCGTAAAATGTATCAAATTATTACTTTTGAAAAGCAGGACACACGCATCAAATCAACCATAAAGACTTTCTCGAGAAGATAACCCGTCAATAGTAGTTACCACTCATATATACAATTGAAGACGAGGTGACTGATGTTAACTTTGGTTGGCCCCATTCTTTGATGGCGTTCATTGCTGCTTTTTCACAAGTTTTGACGTCTCAACTTTTTTTGAAGATGTTTAATTGAAAATTTTAAATTATGTGATTTAAATTATTTTTAATTTATGTATATTTTTTATAAAAAAAATATTATAATAAATTATGAATTATGATTTAAATAAAAAAATAAATCATTCTACAACATTCTAGACGTGCATCATAGATGAGGCAACTTAACATTTATTATAATTATGATATGACATCAATACTTATTAATATCTTATCATCATCTATTTTGATGATACACATTCAAAAAATTTATTATTATAATTATGATGTGATATCAATACTTATTAATATTGTATCATGATCCATTTCAATGATATATATTTAAAAATATGATTTTAGAGAAAATTAAAAAGCAAAGGTACGTAAGTAAAAAAGTAAGAAAAAGCAAAAAAGAAAAAATAAAGCAAGCAATGACAGAGTAAGGAAAAAAAAAAAAAACGACAAAACACGTCGTTTTCAAGTTTCAACAGCGCAACAAAAAGAAACTCACATATGTAGTAGAACGACACTAGCATAATATAATAAATATGTATCATTCACATGTGTGTATTTCACATAACAATAAAAACAGTACTATTTTGGTCCATGCATGTCGCTTAAAATCAGAATCAATATTAATTGCGAAAGCTAAGGGCCTAAAATTAAAGCTAGGCCTTGATCAGCTAGTCCGTTCACTTCTTTATTTCACATGACAATAGTGCTTTCTACAAAATGTTATAATATAGCTAATAACAATTATTGACTTTTTTTCTTTTTTTAAAAAAAAAATGCAGCACAAGATGGATACTTCTTTTGTCATTGCCATGGGGTTTTATAGACGAATGCGTGAGGTGAGAACTGAGAAGTGTGGGGACTCTTAAATCCTATTCATTTTATCGATTTTAAGTTTAAAATTTAAGTTTAGTTATAGTAAAATATTTTTAAAAATAATCACATTAATTTTTTTTATTATAATAAATTTTTTTTATATAAAATCATATGTCAATTTAAATTAACAAGTGAGTCCTTAAAAATACATATTAATCTGTTGTATCATCGCCATATTATATATACTTTATTATGAAAAAAAAAAGTCATTAAAGTAATCTGCATCAATGATGCCGTGCCTTACCTACTTTATATTTGCAGATTTTTTTATTCTATTAGATAAGAAACTCTGGATCTAGATCTATATTAAATTATTCTATATCTATATTTTGAGTGTGGCATAACATTTTAATATAATTAGTTCATATTGGGAAGGAACCTGTCAGAGATGGATACAACTTGGAATTGGATCAATCAAGACTCTATTTATTTCACCGATTTAAATTTTATTATAGTAAAAAGTTTTAAAAAATAATTAAATTTAGCTTTTTTATTACAGTAAAATGTTCTCATATAAAATCACATTTTAATTTAAATTAAAAACTTACATTAATAAACTAAACGGGCCTAAAAATCCTAACTGAGATCACTTGTCCAAAAAATCCTGTCCCAAACCATGTCAACCCAATAGGAAAACGCCATGTCGTTAACGATTTAACAGGTTAACTCCGTTAATTAACTTCTCCTTTTCGACTTTCTTTTTTTTTATTTGTTTTAAAGTAAAATTCAGACCATAGTGGTCTCTTCTCTAAGGATGGGAACCAAACGTCATTTTTCATTTTAGTGTATTTTTAGTAACAAGATTCGTACTCTATTCAAATTATGATTTATAATTTATTATAATATATTTTTTTTAAAATATATATATAAATTAAAAATAATTTTAATCTCATTTTTAATTCACGAATCAAACGCATTAGAGCTGGCAAATTTTTCGATCTGTCTTTATGGTTCAAAATGGTAGAAACTCGCTCCAGTTTACCATCAAAGACCATCATAAATCCTACGTCTGAAAAGGCATTAATTCATGAATCAATTTTTTTTTTTTTCTAAAAAAAACTCTTCCGTTCCCAATTCGTCGCCTTCCCCACCTTCTCCGATAGTTTTAGCTTCCATCTCGGTGACCGATCTATTCTGCGACGATCTTACCAATAAGAGAGAAGAAAGTCAGAAAGAAGACGAGAAGACAATTAACAGAGTTAGCCCACATAAATATTGTTAAACTCATTAATGACATGGCATTTTCTTATTGGGTGGACGTGGTTTGGGATAGGATTTTTTGGACAGGTGATCTCAATCCGAAATATGTTAATAATTTCCCTAAAAATTATTAGAAGAGCGCTGCTATTTAACCCGAGCGGGCTATTCTCAGGTCCGTTTGGTTCGTTAATTTAAATTTTTAATTTAAATTGAAATGTGATATTATGTGAGAGTTTTTTATTGTAATAAAAAAGTTAAATGTGACTATTTTTAAAAATTTTTTACTATAATAAAACTCGAATTCTAAACTCAAATCAGTAAAAATAACGGGACCCTCATGATTCATGGTAGAGGATTGATTAGTACACACATCAATACAGCCAAATCATTTAAATTTTTTTTAAATAAAGTTAGTTTGTGGGCCCCGCCAATCTCTCTCTTTTACTATTAGCTGAAAGTACGTGATGCATCTGCCGTGGAAGTACGTGATACCTCTCTGCCGTGTTTGAAATTATTCTTATTTTTATTTTTTACATTTTAAAAAAAAAGAATTAAAATTTTAGTAGAGAGAGACATTAATAAATTTTTTATACTAAAAATAATCTTTTAATAAAATTATTACACACATTTTTAAAAATAATTTTTATTTAAAATTAAAAATATTTTTATTTTTATTTTTATATAAAAAACAAAATTTTGAAACGAATTATAAAGGCACCTCTCATTTCTCTTTCTTTTTTCCCCCATCAAACTCTGATACCACCTTTACTTTTCTCATTTCTCAATTTTTTGTCTGGTAGGAAAAAAAAGATAGACGTAGAAAGTAGAAAAAAAAACCGTTAATAAAAAAAGATTGACATAGAAAGTAGAAAGAGTTTACCTCGTAGACTTTTGATAATTTTTTTATTTTTTAACCGTTAAATTTATATTATAATTTATTTATTTCATATATATTTTTAATGTGATATACTTTTAATTAGATTTAACGGTTAAAAATTAAAATTATTGATAAGATGGAATACCAAAAAAATTCAAAAAAAAAAGATTTTGGTATATTTTTTTTAAATATATATATTTTTATTTTATGATGGGACAAATTAACAACTAATTGTATAGAGAAAAAAAAATAATTGAGAGACTACTCATAAACTTATACCTATTAACTTAAATATAAATCGTTCGATGTTCATAATAGGAAGGAACACTCTCTCTCTTCGAATGTACTACTAAAGTATGCGGAAATTTCCAGCCAATATTTCACGTAGCATATACACACTAATAACTAACATTGATTCAAAACAAATATAAATCATTTGATTAGAATTATTTTTAATTTACGTGTATTTTTTATAAGAAAAAATACTGTAATAAATCATGAATCATAATTCAAATCATGATTCATAATTTAAATCATGATTATTGAACAAGAAAGTCTGAACAACAGTTTTGTTAAAAAAGATTCTAAATGACGTAAATGCACCTGCCTTCCATGCATTGCCCATCTTCTAGAATTTGTCAATTTCCAGGATCGCCGCAATCATTTTTTATTTTTGTTAACACCAATGACAATGAAACGAAATTTGTTATGGTCTTTGACCATCCGAGTACTCCAGTCCATACAAGGCACTTGACTTTGATGTTAGTATGACAGAATTGAGGAGCGAGCTAGAGGACATTAGCAAAAGAGCAATGGAATCTTCTCCAAAAGCAACAAACAAGCCTCACCGTTAAAAATTAAAATTATTTATTTATTTTATATATATTTTTAATGTGATATGATTTTAATTAGATTTAACGGTTAAAAATTAAAATTATTGATAAGATGGATTATCAAAAAAATTCAAAAAAAAAAAAAGATTTTGGTATATTTTTTTCATTTTATGATGGGACAAATTAACAACTAATTGTATAGAAAAAAAAAAAAAGAATTGAGAGACTACTAATAAACTTATACCTATTAACTTAAATATAAATCGTTCGATGTTCATAATAGGAAGGAACACTCTCTCTCTCTTCGAATGTACTACTAAAGTATACGGAAATTTCCAACCAATATTTCACGTAGCACATACACTAATAACTAACATTGATTCAAAACAAATATTAAACTTCAATTATTGAACAAGAAAGTCAATGACGTAAATGCACCTGCCTTCCATGCATTGCCCATCTTCTGTAGAATTTGTCAATTCCCAGGATCGCCGCCATCATTTTGTATTTTTGTTAACACCAATGAGAAACGAAATTTGTTATGGTCTTTGACCATCCGAGTACTCCCGTCCATAGTCCAAGGAGTTCAATTATTGGATACAAAAAGGCACTTGACTTTTTGATGTTAGTACGACAGAATTGAGGAGCGAGCTAGAGGAAATTAGGAAAAGAGCAATGGAATCTTCTCCAAAAGCAACAAACAGGCCTCACGCCGTGTGTATCCCACACCCAACACAAGGCCACATAAACCCAATGCTTAATCTGGCCAAATTGCTTCACCACAGAGGCTTCCACATAACCTTCGTCAACACCGAGTTCAACCATAAACGAATGCTCAATTCTAGAAGATGCAAATCCCTCGACATCTCGCCGGACTTCCGTTTCGAAGCTATACCGGACGGTCTTCCTCCTCCTCCGACCGGCGATGATGATGATGCCGTTCAACATGTTCCAGACCTCTGTGAATCAATCGGAAACAAGTGCTTGTTAGACCCGTTTCGCAACCTTCTTGCCAGGCTCAACGAGGGCAGATCGTCTAATGGCTTCAGTACTGTTAATCCACCGGTAAGCTGTATTGTTTCAGATGGTATTATGACATTCACTATTGAAGCTGCAGAAGAGCTGGGAATACCGGTTGCGCTCTTTTGGACTGCCAGTGCCTGTGGCTTCATGGCCTATAAACAATATTGGGATCTTGTTGATAAAGGTCTTATACCACTCAGAGGTATAAAATTAAATATACAAAAAACACATGCTTTGATTTTGCGAGTGTTTTTTTTTTTTTTTCGACTTACACTTATTAGTCGAATTTAGGAGGTGCTTTTTATTGTATTTTCCAAGCTGTGATATATTTGGTATGTTACTAGTCGAATTTAGGAGGCGCTTTTTATTGTATCACCGCATTCAACTTTGGTAACAGAAATTGGACTTTCTTAGCCGAGGCTCGCGTATATTTTTATTCATGTCATTGTAAGATTGCGCTCTCTTTACGGTCATTAATTCTATATTGCTAATACCAATATAGAATTGGACTTTAAGATTTGAGACTCCATTCTAAGAGGTCAAACTGTTAGGTAAATTGGCTCAATAGTCTTATAAGTTTATTGATTATTTTTATATTCAAATGATATGTCAAAGTTTAATCTTGTAGTATTTTTACCCTTTTACATTTGGATGTGTCAAATGATTTATGTGTTGGTCAATCGTGTGCTGTTTTTGCTACTTCTTGTGTTTTGTGTCTTGTGCTATTTGTTCTGTTCTCTGTTTTGCATTTTGTTCTGTTTTTTTTTTTGTTAGTTCTTTTGCATCTTGTGCAGATGAAAGCTACTTAAGAAATGGATATTTAGACAACACTATTATAGACTGGATTCCTGGAATCGAAGAGATTAGACTGAGAGATATTCCAAGCTTCTACGTAAATAGTAGCACAAATGCAAATGAGTACACAATGATGAAATTTATCACAGCGGAGATAGAGGCAACTTCTAGAGCTTCCGCCATAATCATAAACACTTTCGACACGCTGGAGGACAAAGTGTTGGAAGCTATGAAGGTGTTATCACCTCCCCTTTACACGGTGGGGCCCATTCATGAGCTTGTGAAAATGGCTCCAACGACTCCTATCGGATCCAATCTCTGGAAAGAACAAGTGGAATGCCTCCAATGGCTCAACTCCAAGCAACCCAGATCGGTGCTTTATGTCAACTTCGGAAGCATCATCTTCATGACCTCAAGTTCCTTTCAGGAATTCGCTTGGGGTTTGGCCAACAGCGGGAAACCCTTCATCTGGATAGTTAGGACTGATCTCATTGTCGATAGTGATTCAGCAGTTGTTCTGTCGCCGGAGTTTCTAGAAGAGACGAGAGGGAGAGGTTTCGTGGCGAGTTGGTGCCCGCAGGAGCAGGTCTTGAGCCACCCGTCTGTCGGGGGGTTCTTGACGCATTGCGGTTGGAACTCCACCCTCGAGGCCTTGAGTGCTGGCGTGCCCATGATTTGTCGGCCGTTCCTGTCGGAGCAGCCGACCAATTGTAGGTTTTTGTGCACCAAATGGGGCGTCGGTTTCGAGATCGAGGGAGGAGACGTTAAAAGAGATCAAGTGGAAAAGGTTGTAAGGGAGTTGATGGATGGAGAGAAAGGCGAGGAGATGAGAAGGAAGGCCGTTGAGTGGAAGAGAAAGGCTGAGGAGGCCACTGCGCCTGGTGGTTCTTCATGGCTAAATTTTGACAAGATGGTCAAGGAGGTACTTACGGCAGCATCATCAATGTAAGCCCTAAGATTATTGGACGAATAAGTCTAAGAGCACCAATAGAAAGTGGACCAATGCTATGAGACTATTTGATAAGACTCGATTTCTATTAGTTGCGGTGCTTAGTATAAGTTTTGTTACTCCACGGTTGTATTTTACATTATATTTACGTGATTTTCGACCAACAAAGGAAATACATGATTTCTGTTTTATTGTTGAAGATCCCATTCTTCCGCTGAATCCCCGTCCATCTTGCAGCTTCTGTTGGGTTTTTGTGAGTTGAATGGCCATGTTGTGAACTGGGCTTATGTGATGGGGAAGGGTTGAGATTGGATGTAGGTGGAAGTTTCAAATAATTTGTTTTTTCTGCAGAAAAACGTTTTCTTCTTTTCTTTTCTCTCTCTGTTTTTTTTTTTTTTTTTTTAAGTTGCTGAATTTAAATTATTTGTATATGATATAAATTTATCTCCTTAATCAAACAATAAGCACACCTGTGAACGAGTTACGGACCAAATGGCCTGATGCAGGCCGAGGGGGTTGTGCGTTTCGAGCCTTGCCACACATAAAAAGGGACAGTGGCGAAAACTATTTCCTGTTCTGCAGTTTTCTGCGTAGTTCCAAATTTTCTACAATGAAACTCAGATCCACACAACAGTTTTATATGTACCATCAATCAAACTCAATTTAAAACAAAGATCAACACCAAATTTCTAAACTTAGAGGTCTCAAATCCAGGGAAATTGAACAACTTTCAGATAACTGGATGCAATTCAAGTCTTATGAACTCAGATGCTTGAGATTTAATTCATAAAAAAAATTTTATTTGCGTTACTGTTTTATACATGTTTTTTAACAATGTCGTTTTTTTCAAGATTCTTTTCCCTTTAAACGTATTGTTTGCCTACGCCATATCATTTTTATAAGATGTCTTTCCGATTACGATACTAGGATATCATTTTTGAGCTGTTGGTATTCTGTTAGTAGTTTTATGATTTTTTCGTTTCTTTAGGATGTCGTTTTCTACACGACTTTTGTTTACCGATGTTTCTTTGAGTTGTCGTTTTTCTTCATGCTCCTGTTTTCTTTAAAACATCGTTTCCAAGGATTCTCTCGCTCTATTTACGTTTCCAATGAATTTGGCTTTATATGATGACGTTCTTGTAAATGCCATTCTGTATGCTACGTCGTTTTTAAGATTCCAGTCAATAAAGACACGATGTCGTTTCTGCTTGATGCTTTCTTTATACGACATGCCGTGTCCTGTGAGATGTTGATTTATGCATCTTGTCGTTTGAGCACTCTCCTTTAGCATGATTTTGTATATTAACATGTCATGTTAGTTGAACGAGCTTTTAATGGTTACGTTTCTAATAGAAATCTGATAATGTGATAAGAATTCAGTTTCATTAATTGTTATAAATTTTTTTTGATCAACTGTTAATTTATTATAACCATCAAATTAACATCTTATGACTAAAATAATGATACCGATTAATAAGTAAATATTAGAGTAATTATTAAAACTATACCCATGTTAGTTATATGACTTTGTTTCTTGTTTGCTTTGGCCTATGATTGACGGCGTTTTGTACTATTATTATTATTATTATTTGCTAGATTATTATTCTCCTTAGGTTCCGGATTATGTCCCTAGCCTCGTTATACCGTGACATGTCGTCTTTCTAGCATGTCGTTTTTTCTTAGATGTCTCTTTTACTGCGTCGTTTTTGTGCTTATGCTCTACTGCTATTCGATTTGGAATTTTGGAAAGAACATATTCTTTTTGTCTAGTGAGTCCTGTCTACCTCCTATATTTTTAAATATTAAAAAGAGAGAGAGAAAAGGAAATAAGATAGACGGATAGTTTGGATTGAAAATAAAAATTAATAACAGAAATTTTGAGGAAAGATGATAAATAATACTTTTACGTAAACACGAATTTATAAGGTACTGAAAAATGGTATATACCCTCTGTATAAATACCATATTTTCTCATACCCCAACCTTTTCAAGGATAAAGGATAAAAAAGATCTAAAGAAAGGACAAAACTAAAATAAGTAAATATGTTTTAAATTCCCCCAAATGAAACAAAAGAAATGATAGGGTCACCTTTTCTTCTATACGGTACTGCACCTGCTAAGAGATAATTTGAACAGGTTGCTTTCCTTTGCTTTTGAGTGATTTCGTCGAATTAATAATCTTTTAACATAAAAGTTTCGTTAAAGCTTAATTCATCTTGTAGTTGGAATCCAATTTCATCACTTTGCCTTACCAGAAATCCATGGCATGTTTATTTACGCGTAATCAGAATAAGAATGAATCAGAGTGGGTGAGATTCGAAGTGGGTAGAATTCAGAGTGAGGAATCAGAATAAGCTGTTTACTTAGTGATATTATTCAGAATCGGAATCATTTCAAATCTCATTTATACGTTTACTTACACATAAAATCAAAATAAAAAAGTGTAAAAGTACTAATATACCCTTTAAATCAATTTGATATTTTCAATTTAAAAAATATATTGTGTACTTATTATATTAAAATGAATCATAATTAAAATATTTAGTGTAATAATTGGGTACTAAAATAATAAATATAAATTGTACAACTATTTAAAATATAAAAATAAATTTTTAAAAAATTTAAATAAAATAAATAAAAATAAAAAATAGTGTTAAAAATAAAAAATATTATTAATTTATTAAAAAAATAAAGTACATATTTATTATATAAAGTTAACAATAATTATGCTAATATTATAATATTAGGCAAATAAAATAATAAATATATGTTGCATTTATTATTTTTTAAATTTTATTTTTAATTGTGTATTTATAAGTAAAATAAGGGTATGATAGTAATTAATATTAATATTAGGAATGAGAGTCTCAATCCTAAGGGCATGGGAGTGCCAATCTCATTCCTCAATCCCAAATTTAAGTGAGACCTACCAATCTCACTCTCATTCCAGGATAAAAAAGTGCAAGTAAACATGAGATTGACTCTCATTTTCCATTCTCATTCTTCAATCCTGATAAGTAAACATGCCACCAATGTACTAATTAATAAGATCAGATCACAATCCTCCGGAAATGTAGCTTTGTTTTAGCTTGAAAGGGCAACGAAGCATTCATTTCTTTTTATTTCTCTTGTCTTTGCAATCCCACTTCAATTGCCAATTGACGACCCTTTTCTCATTTCTATATGTCACGATGGATTCCATGGGGGATTCCATAGTTTCAAATCATGATTCTTTGTGGCCTCTTGAAAAGTGAGAGTCCATTTGGTGGCATCTTTTTAGTCTTTTTAGTCCTTTCTTTACTACTTTAGCGTCGTTTAAGTGTCCATTAAGTTGTTTTTAAGATTATTATTATTATTATTTTTTTTTTTTTCCAGTTATAATGCATGTGCCTTTTTATGTCACCACTTTCCACCAAAATTTTCGCATCTCCATCGTCGGCCCTTAAACAAGCTGACTCAAAGGTTGATTAGTAGATATATATATATATAAACTTGTTATATTATAACTCTGCTCTTATGTCGTTTTCACTTTTTTGTGGTAATTGGGTAGAGGACCAATTTGTTCAATTCCAAGCACCTTCGAGCCACTAATTGTGTTGTATTGTGCTTTATAATAATATGCTTCTTGAATAATTTTGCTTTGTGAAAGAAGCGGTTCAACTTTGCTACTAAATTATAACATATTGGTGTTTCTGTATCAAATATTCTGCTTTAACGAACTTGTTTGGTCCACTTTTGGTTTTGATGCTACCGAAAGTCTTTTAAGTCAATTTTGGTAATGGAAACTTTATTGGGTCGTTTCCTTGCACTCTATGAGGAGACAGGACTTGTCCATGAAAGCTCAAGTTGTTGAGCCGAAACAGAACAACTTCTAAAACTGCAATAGTCTTAGCCACTATGTCAAGCGACACCTGAAAACAAGATCATCGAAGAACAATTATTTATGTCCATCAAACGAAAAAAAAAAAAAAAAGAATTTTGTTTATGTCGCGGAAATTTTCATATTACTAATTTAGATAGTAGGATCACCAGCTCCTACAAAATGAGACTGTGGAGAGGTTTTGACTTTTGACTTGTGGCAAAATGAAGGATTTCTAGATCACCAAAAACAGTTAATCACGTTACAAATGTACGGAAAATCTTATTAATCTCTATTTGTGATTTAATTACTATAATTTAGCAGCCTATTAAAACCGTCACATAACAATGTAAAATTTACTATAATATATATATATATATATATATTTTTTTACCTAGTGGTTTTAATGTATACAGTAATGCATCATAAATAACGATGCTGATGGACCAAACCAGGTTGAACATAGCCAAGGCTAAGTAGACACAATATTAAGTAACCTCTTGTTCTTAACAGAGCATTATACAAAACAAAGAATAGTGAAGCAAAGAAACTGAATTTGATACATAGCTAATTCCTATAGTAAAATCTGGACAAAAGTATTGGCTTTCATCTAGTATCTAAATGAAGCAGTAAATTAAACTATGAATGTAGTTTATATAAACCTAATAAGCTTCCTCTGGTTTTAAAGAACATTATTAAGATCAAATAAACTAACACTTGGAAAAGATAAGAAAGAGTGAAGCAGATAGCTAAAATTTGATACATAATTCTGGAGATAGAGCTGACTAATAAAACTACCACATTAATGTCACACCTTAAGAAAAACTAGTAGCACACAAGGATAGAGGGGAGATACCAAATTGACTAGCTGTAGTAGTACTCATAACAACCTTTTTTTTAACTTCCAAAATGTACCTCTTATTTTAGCACACTTACAAGACTAATTAGTACTTAACAGACAACATCTTCAAGCAAGCATCTTCAACCTTTTTTAACTAGTTGAGTTCCCTGCCTAATTAGTACTTAACAGACAACATCTTCAAGTAAGCATGACAGCGCAGTTGCAGATGAAGGCGTTGAGCCGGTTGCCGCCGTACTCGAGCAGCCTCCAATTCAGCACCTCAGCATCCGGATTAGGGCGACACACGTACATCACTCCGAGCCCCTCTGCAAAGGCATCACCGTTGCCGCCAATGACTAGCAGCTCGTTGCCAAGGGACTTAAACGCGACGCCCCAGCCGCCTACAGAGCCTGCGGCCACGGGGACAGGCCCTAGCGCCCTCCAGCTCTTGGCTTGCTTCGCATACACCTTGACTTGGTTCAACGAGGGGTCGAGCGAGTAGAGCTCATCGTCGACCACCGCAACGAGCGGCGGCGACCTCAAGGCCATCACCACCGTCCCCTCCAACATGTTGGGAATCAGCTGCCATGTCTTACTCTGCACATCATAGGCCTCAGCGCAAGTCAAAACACCATCTACGCGGTTTCTTCCTCCAATGACGTAGAACTTCTTGTCCATATAGAAACCTGAGCAATTCCCTCTCTTCTTGTGCATGTCCGGGAGAGACTCCCACGTCTCGCTCTCTGGATTATACCTCTCGGCGGAGCTCAAGTATTCGCCTTCAAATAGCCCGCCGGCCACATACCCAAAAGCGCCGCAACTCGCCCAGGCGAACAAGTTCCTCGAGTTGATCATGGAAGGGCCTTTTAACCACCTGTTTGTGACCAGATTGTATCTCCAGATACAACAACCACCATTGTCTTCCTTTCCTAAAATCCCATCAATATCATTATAAAAATATCGGTATCAGTGAAAATATTGCACAATACTTCAAATTTGGTGAGTTTCAGAAATTATTATTTTATAGTGTTAGATTTTAACACTTAGACCAGACAATGAACAGGTTATGTTGTAACATAGGAAGAAACTCGAAAATGTAAAAGACCCAATATATTATGATAATTTTGAAAAAAAAAAAAAAAGATAAAAGAACTCACGACCTCCTATTATGATACGATGTTAGATTTCGATAAAAGGTACGTGCCTGAAACGAGAAGGTGAGTACCGACACAAAGGGTCTCCTTGTCAGCATTGTGGAAAGCGTAGTTGCCGGGTAGGTGGGGGAGTTCTCTGAGGGCGTTGAAATGACGATCAAAGGCCCACCAGTTCTGACCGGCGGCGAGCATGAAGACTGTCGGTTCTTTGAACCCAAACTCTCTCCTGACCTTGTATATCTCGCCGCTCTTTAGGAGTGACAAGAATCTCTTGTTAACGAGAGAGAACTTACCATATTCTGACCTTGGAACTCTGGCCAATATCTGAGCTTCGACCTCATCAATCAGCTGAGGCACTTTTGATGAACAGTAATCTGCATCCTGAGGTTCTTCACGGGAGGAATGATAATAACTTCCTTTTCCCTTGTGGGAATTATTGGAATCATTAATTGTTTGAAAATCTTCATTTGTTTCTTCTAAGCCGATCTCTTGTTTGAGTTTCTTCTGTTCCAACATTGGTGAGAAGAAAGTACCCTTTTGAGAAGTGATCAAAATTCTTCTGTGACAAACAAACAAATTACAATCAACCAATAGAAATGACTACTATTAGCTTTGTCAAAAGAGGAAAACAAAATAATAGGTAATTGACATTATTGGTCCTTAATTTTTTTATTAGGTGACAGTTTAATCTTTATTTTTTTTTAGTTTTAGCAAAATGGTCCTCAAGCTCTTAAATTGTTAGCATTTAAACCATTCCAATAATGCCAATTACCCCAAAATAATTTTAACTACTTTGAGGTTTTATAAATATAGAAAGATAAGAACATATAGAGATAGTACTAATTGAAAGATATAGACTCCATGAGGATTTCACATACCTAAACAAGAAGTAGTAGTAGTAGTAGTGCAGATCAAAGTCAAACACCAACTTCTTCAAAGGACTAATCACAGCAGAACCCTATTTAATAATAATTAAAAATGAAACCATAAATATTTCTCATCAAATAAGATAGAGACACTATTGCATCATGTGTTTGACCAATATTTAAAGCGCAAACACACGCATATATATGTTTGTTATATATATATATATATATATATATGAGAGAGAGAGAGAGAGAGAGAGAAGCATACCAGAGAAGTAAAGGGAAATATCAAACGAGAAGTTTTTCACAATTTTAAGGGCCTAAGGCACTAAAGATGTAGATGGTGAAGATATTAGAAGCAGGAGAAAGGGAGGAACAAGGAATAATGGCCATGCAACGAAGGCCATTCAAGGACAGAGATTTGTTAGAAAGAGAAAATTAATTACTTCTTCAACTCCAACCAGGACCCAAGGAGAGAAGACCAATCTGTTGGGTCTTTACGCTTAGTTTTTGTACTCTCCCATTTTTCACCCATTGTACTATCCCCAACAATATAATATTAATTATATATTTAATTAATAATTATTATTATAATAATCACTGGCAGCCCCCACTAAGAACACCACCAAAATTTTTAATGTGAGAGAGAAAGAAAGGTTGATGATATCTTTCCTTTGATCCTGGGGGTGACTGATGAAACCAGAGGAGATTTGTTCTTTTTTTTTCCCCCACCTTTTCTAGCTCTTTCTTTTATTTTTCTTTATTTTTTATTTATTTCCATGATTCCAAATATGATAATCTCTGGCCATGTCGGGGGTTGGACACTAAACCCCCTTGCTCATGGGTTGTTGTGAGTTGTGACAAAACGCGCTTAGTCTTCACATAAATTGTTTGTATAATAATATTATATCAAAACATGAAAATACAGTAAGAAAAATACTATCTCGATCCTAAGTAAAAGCTTTCTTACCTTTCTTTTAGTTCAACTTTTATCTTTATTGACTTGAATGCATAAGTACGAGTAAGCCGATTTAGTTCAGAGTTTTCTGTACACCTAAGAATTTTTTTTTCCTAAAAAAAAAAAATAACGTAGAAAGCAAGAGATTAGAATTCGATTCGAGTTTTGCTACAGTAAAAAGTTTTCAAAAACAGTCACATCTAGCTTTTTTGTTACAGTAAAAAGCTCTCACATAAAGTCACATATCAATTCAAATTAAAAACTCGAATCAACGAACTACACGGACCCTTAGTTATATTAGGCCTTAGGAAAATCAAAGGTCACCAAATAGATGACTAGCGGCTTAATCATGTATAGAACAATGCCATTGAGAGTTCTATTAACCCTCTTTAGCAAAGGTAATGAGAACTGAATTCACTTTAACAAGTTGATTAATTTTCTAATCTGAGGAAGGTGGCCAACTTCACTTAGCTGTCCTGTTTTTTTTTTTTTTTTTCTTTCCTCTCTCTCTCTCTCTCTTCAAATAATATTATTAATATTAGAATGAAATAGACAATTCACCAAATTAATGTAGGAAACTACACGTGCATTTGTAATTTTGCATGCGAACGCATATATAATTTGGACCAGCAATGATAATTTCTCTCGTGACTTCTCCTTTCTTTGTTAGAGATTAGAGCACGTAAAATATATATTTTATGGGAAATTATTTAAAATTTATATTAATAAATAACTTATTTACCAATATATAAAAAATAATAAGTCTTATTATATTTTGATTTTTTTTCATTTATCAATTTTACTCTTTTTCTTTTTATTTTATTTCATTTTTTTCTCTTTCTCTTTAAATCTCCTTTTCTCTCTTCTCTCGCTACCTGTATTCCTTCGTAAATCCTTCATTTACAAGTTAAATTCTAAACTTTACTAATATAAGATAAAAAAAAATTTTAGTTATACTCGTAAAGCTAAGATTTAAAGTATGATAAATCCATGATTTACAATCAGAACGCAAATTGTGTTATTTGTAAATCCTTGATTTACAGTGTAAATTTAGGATTACCATCAAAATACAATTTTTGTTCATTCGTAAATCTAAAATTTACCATCAGAACTCATATTGTGTTATTCGTAAATCTTGAATCTACACAGTAAATGTAGGATTTACTATCAGAATACATTATTATGTTATTCATAAATCATGAATTTACACAATAAATCTTAAATGTTACTATGAGAACACATATTGTGTTATTCGTAAATAGTATAAATTTAAGATTTATTGTTACTGGATTTTATTAACTTTACTAATATAAGATAAATATTTTTTAATTTTGCTCATGAATCTTGGATTTAGCGCACTATAAATTCATGATTTACCATCAGAACATAGATTGTATTTCTTCATAAATGCTGGATTTACAGTGTAAATTCAAGATTTACTATCATAATACATATTATGTTCATTTACAAATCTTGAATTTACATCGTAGAGAACAAGGAGATAGAGAGACATATGAAGAGAGAGTCAAAGTAAATTTTAGGATTTTTTTTATGTTTTAATTAAAGGCATTTTTGAAATGTTAATTTAGTGTAAATTCAAATTTACATCTATTAAGCCTATTTACTAATTAATTATAAAACTTGCTCTATTTATTTTTATTGTCTTTTTAATCAGACCTATTTCTCTCAATCTCCCTGTTTTTATTTTATTCTAATCTATACCATTTCAAGATAAACATCAATGGGTTGGGAAGAATCAAGTTAGGGGCGAATTTGGAACTTGATTAAATTAATTAATTAAAATCATCCGGTCTAGTGGGTTTTAATAAATTTGCTCATTAAGTACTTTCTAATTATTGATACACACGTTTTCTTTAACTTTAATTTGTTATGACCAAATTCCATTCTCCAAGAGCTAGCCTTTCAAACTTTTGAACTTATTGTAACATAGTACTAAAGTTCTTAAAAGGATCCGTAGGTAATCTGGTAGAAGTGATTTTGATGTAAATAATTAATTACTATATGGTTACTAAGATGATGACAACTGGCTTGTAAGTAATTTACTGTATAGTTTCTAACTTACTAAGATGATGACATCTGGGTTGTAGGGAGATACTTCCGATGAGTTAAGCTCATCTTTAACAGTTTCTACCCAAAAAGAAAAAAAAATCATCTTTAACAACGACCATTTTTTATGGAAACTGATCGCGGATTCCAACAACTGAATAAACAATACTAGGGTCGTCTTACACACTACACTTATATCTATATGTGCGCATATATATATATATATATATATTTACTTGTTTATTTGATATCAGAAAAGATGTAGACATCATATTAGAAATATTCAGTGACATGATGACGATGAGGGTGGTTTTAATCTTTTTAAAACCAACTCGACAATGTGTGTAGAGCCTTGTTAATTACTGTCATAAAATTATAGGTTTCCTATATTTAGGTATGGTATTTTTTTTTTAATAAAGGAAGATGTATTTAAAAATCAGAGAAATATACGCTCTAATTCTGATTGGATGATTTCAAATCATAAAGAAACTTAATCTTAATAATAGATTGGTTCAACCATTAAATTTGAATGAAGCACACCGTGAGATAACACATGCATTATATTCTAATAAAGGAAAATCAAAAGGGCACACTGAGCACATACAAGGATCTTTCAATAATACATTTATAATCAATAGAAGATTCTGATTAATTGAGACTAAGAGACCTATATCCATAAGGTCCGCAACAACACTATTGTGAAATGTCACAAGTAGATTTGATAAAAACTAAATCGAGGAGTGGGAAAATCACCTCTATTATTACAACACAAACGCCAAAGTATCAAAATAGAAAAATACACATCCTACTCAGTAGAAAAATGCATCGCCATTATTGAACTAAGAAACCTAAAGACCTCTTAACACGAACAAAATCACTGCGGTAAGCCGGCCAACATGACCATAGAGAATATATCAGCAAAGACCCACACAACTCCACCATCCGGAAGCACCACCAAAGCACAATGAAAACCCATGTGACTCTACTATCAAGAAGCACCACCACGCGACTCCACGGACGTTGAACGCCCATCCACAACCGGAGTGCCTCCCACCCGGCCTAATCCAGCCACAACCTAACCACGCCACAACCACTCGAGCACTAGTAACCACAAGATATCCATGAACACTGCGTGACATGCAGCTCAACCATATCACCGTACCCCGAGCAATGTGTCCCTTATCCTTGTAGTGCCACCCCAATTAGTACCGTAATTCGACCCAGCCTAGTCCATGCTACCCAAACTAAACTTACGTACCTAAGCACCCTAAAACCTAGGTCATGCTACCAACCCTAAATCCCAATATTTAACGACACAATTAATTTTGTACATCTTTACTAAATATAAACAAAAGCAAAAGCAAAAATTACAAATTACTAAAGGTTGGCAATATACAATTTCATTCTTTTAATTGGAGTTAATGTGGTAATATGTTAATTAAAAGACAAATTAAACAAAACAAATAACAAAAAGAGGCTGGGAAATGGGAATCAATAACTTCATCATTTCTGTTACTTGGAATTAATTTTGTAATATGTTGACAAACAAATCAAAAATAAAACCAAAACCAAAACCAAAAAAAGCAAGGAATCAATAAACTTTGTCATTTTTTTACTTGAAATTTATTTTGTAATATGTTTTTTCTTGTTAGATACCGATCATATTGCGTCTCGGTCTACGTTGTAAAAATTTACAGAATCATGATGTATATGTTACAAAATCCTATTGGTGAAAGTGATTATATATATGACATAGTTCATATACATGATGTGTGTGAGAGTTTGCCGAGTTGGTCAGGTTTACGCTAGGATTAATTATGAACTCACCCCAAATTCTGGTTGTATATAATGAGAGATTAATGATAGATAATAAACAAATTAGGTACTATATATGATCAGAACTCTTGAAATGTTACAAGCCCTTGTCATGGGGTTGCTTGATGATCATGATCACCAACATCAAATGCATATTTATGGTGATTAGTGACGATTAATCTCTGTGATCATCATATGAAATCCATATCTGATGCTGATGGGTTCCCGCAATATAATCTTTCTAAATCGTTTTTAATATATTATTTTATTATCAAATGCAGAGTAATCTATAATCTCATAGGGACACTTTAGAGCTGGTCTAGATCAAAGAGCTAGTAACCATACATTAATTAAATATACGAATCACAATTAAGATTAAGACGATATATCACCAACGAGTAACCCAAGGAAAACATTGGAATATTATAGATCAGCAACTGGGTTTAATATTTAATTTAAGTACCATTAACATCTATCCTACTCAGATTGTACTAATCGAGAATATTAAGGAACTAATTAAAAACTCCCATTCGATTAGTTTTATCACACCCAATGACAAGAAGATGCCACGCCCTAACCCTAAAAAGTCCAAGACCATTGGTTTAAACCTTCTTTTCAGAGTTCTTTTCTCCCTTAATTATTATTCTATTCTATTACTTTAAGTTTTTATGTTATCTTTCCAGTACTGATTAGTGATGGTGGATTTGGCTCTTTTTTAATTTTCGGCTCTTTTTTTGGGAGTGACTTGTGAAAGGTTCTTTATACTTTATACATGATATTATCTTTACTCATGACCTTATTCGTGTTGATTAATAGTCCAAGAATTTATTTTCACAATCATATATATATATATATATATTAATCCACCGGTATATACAAATCTTATTAATATTTACAAAACCTTAATTATTTTACAATGGTGAATATAAACTATACCAATACAGAAAAATAATGCTAACGTAGGTCACTTAAATATGACTGAATCTTTAGCGCCAAAAAAAAAAAAAAAAATAGCGGTTTTCTTAAATGGCTCGTAGTTTTCTAGTCCTAAAATATCGTAATGGAAACAATATAATAATATTTCTTTGCCTAAACTCTGTTACTCTTTTTGGGGTCGCTGATCTATGTCACGTGTCATCAAGTAACCAAAAGATGGGATTTATGTAAAACAAACAAATATATGATGTCATAATTGTGTTTTCAAACAATGCATGCTTTGAATGAATGCCAATGCTTTCTATTAGCAAATGCAGGAACAGAAATATTCTATCTACAGGATTTAATAATTTTGAAATACTAAAAATAATACTCTATCAGTAGGATTTTATTTTAAAGTATTGTTAAATCTGTTTTTTTTTTAAAGTTGTTAGATATATGCATTAATTTTTCTGTTAATATTGTTTATAATTTCCTATTATAATGTGAATTTGATGAAATTTAATGTTACGGTAGTAAGCTTCCATATGTGAATATATAGGAAGCTTGTTTTTTTATTTTATTTTTCTGATGAAGTTAATTACCTGATCAACCAATATTGCGTCTCGAAAAAAAAAAAAAAAAAAAAAAAAAAAAAAAAAAAAAAAAAAAACACCAATATTGCGTATCGTTAGATCTGAGTTACGTTTTTTTTTCCCCCCTTATATTAGTCAATAATATATTTTCTACTGTACCCACTAGGCCAAAAACTATGGACAAACAAATAATATCCGTTATATATATATATATATATAGCAGTACTATTTGAACTATTTATATATAAATCAATTTCAAAATTAATAAATAATTGAAAAAATGGATAATTTAGCTTTAAGAGTGCGTTAATCTGGACTTTTATCTTTTACTCTTGATAAATACTATTTTGTTAGTATAATTATTTGACTAAAAAGGTTATAAATCAAAAATAAAGAGTAAAAATCTTGACACATACACTTTCAAGGGGAATTTGTCAAGATTACCCAAAATAATTAGATTATATAAGATTATGGGCCTGTTTGGGATAACTTGTGGTTGTGCTTTTAAATAGTAGAAGATGATAAACATAAATTGGGGCTTTTTAATTAGTGTTTGGATAATGCCTAAAAAAATACTTTTATATCTAAGAAGAGCTTTTGAATCTGTTTGGGTAAAAAAATCAAAAGCACTTATTGTTATGAAAATTATGTAATAAAAGAATATAGATGGTATATTTAATTTGTTATTCACAAATAAAAGGTTAAAAATGTAAATAAAAAAAGCTTTTTATAAGCACTTTTTTCATAAGCACTAAAGAGATAATTTGTTCCAAAAGTGTTTAAAAAAGCAAAAAACACTTTTATGGCATGTTTACTTACCAGGATTGAAGAATGGGAGTGGGGAATGGGATTGGCACTCCCATGTCCCCCCTTGGGATTGAGACTCTCATTCATAATATTAATATTAATTTACTATTATACCCTTATTTTACTTATAAATACACAATTAAAAATAAAATTCAAAAAATAATAAATGCAACATATATTTATTATTTTATTTGCCTAATATTATAATATTAGCATAATTATTGTTAACTTTAATATAATAAATATGTACTTTATTTTTAATAAATTACTAATATATTTTATTTTTTAAA